>NW_025423110.1:0-113888 GCF_020497125.1 Mauremys mutica
CTCCCTGGTTCCTCATAGGAAGGGCACACTCCAGTTACTTGTGGGATAATTGAGTTGATAGAAGGACAAATAGGCCCACCTCAAAAGAAGGCAAACTACAAAAGGCATAAATGGGCCACTCATCTGGCCAAGCTGAGAGATAACGGTGCTGCAAACAGTTCAAACAGATTTAAAAAGTTACTATGTGGAAATCAGGAAAGGTATTAAAGAAAAAAAATTGATAGCCCTAGAGGGTTTTATGGTGTTCACTGCCCTTGCAGATTTTCTGATGGCTAATATGGGCTGAGTGCCAAGAGAAGGTCTTCCCACACTCACGGCATTCGTAGGGCCTCCCATCTGTGTGGATTCGCTGATGAACAGAAAGGGCTGATCTGCGATTGAAGCTTTTCCCACACTCACGGCATTCATAGGGCCTTTCCCCCGTGTGGATTCTCTGATGTTTAGAAAGATCTGAGCTTCTAGTGAAGTTTTTCCCACACTCACGGCATTCATAGGGCCTTTCCCCCGTGTGGATTCTCTGATGTTTAGAAAGATCTGAGCTTCTAGTGAAGTTTTTCCCACACTCATGGCATTCATAGGGTCTTTCCCCTGTGTGGATTCTCTGATGTTTAGAAAGGTCTGAGCTGCTAGTGAAGTTTTTCCCACACTCACGGCATTCATAGGGCCTCTCCCCTGTGTGGATTCTCTGATGTTTAGAAAGGTCTGAGCTGCTAGTGAAGTTTTTCCCACACTCACGGCATTCATAGGGCCTTTCCCCCGTGTGGATTCTCTGATGTTTAGAAAGATCTGAGTTCTGAGTGAAGCTTTTCCCACACTCATGGCATTCGTAGGGCCTGTCCCCTGTGTGGATTCTCTGATGAACAGAAAGGGCCGAGTTGCTAGTGAAGCTTTTCCCACACTCACGGCATTCGTAGGGCCTTTCCCCCGTGTGGATTCTCTGATGTTTAGAAAGCTCTGAGCTGCTAGTGAAGTTTTTCCCACACTCATTGCATTCGTAGGGCCTGTCTCCTGTGTGGATTCTCTGATGAACAGAAAGGGTTGATATTCGAGTGAAGGTTTTCCCACACTCACTGCATTTGTAGGGCCTCTCCCCTGTGTGGATTCTCTGATGAACAGAAAGGGCTGGTCTGTGAGTGAAGCTTTTCCCACACTCACTGCAGTTGTAGGGCCTGTCCCCTGTGTGGATTCTCTGATGAACAGAAAGGGCCGAGCTGCTAGTGAAGCTTTTCCCACACTCACGGCATTCATAGGGCCTTTCCCCCGTGTGGATTCTCTGATGTTTAGAAAGCTCTGAGCTGCTAGTGAAGTTTTTCCCACACTTATTGCATTCGTAGGGCCTGTCCCCTGTGTGGATTCTCTGATGAACAGAAAGGTTTGATATTCGAGTGAAGGTTTTCCCACACTCACGGCATTCGTAGGGCCTCTCCCCTGTGTGGATTCTCTGATGAACAGAAAGGTTTGATATTTGAGTGAAGGTTTTCCCACACTCACTGCATTTGTAGGGCCTCTCCCCTGTGTGGATTCTCTGATGAACAGAAAGGGCTGTTCTGGTCTGTGTGTGAAGCTTTTCCCACACTCACTGCAGTTGTAGGGCCTGTCCCCTGTGTGGATTCTCTGATGAACAGAAAGGGCCGAGCTGCTAGTGAAGCTTTTCCCACACTCACGGCATTCGTAGGGCCTCTCCCCTGTGTGGATTCTCTGATGAACAGAAAGGGTTGATATTTGAGTGAAGGTTTTCCCACACTCACTGCAGTTGTAGGGCCTGTCCCCTGTGTGGATTCTCTGATGTACAGAAAGGGCTGAGCTACGAGAGAAGGTTTTCCCACACTCACGGCATTCATAGGGCCAGTTGCCTGTGTGGATTCTCTGATGATTAAGAAGGGCTGAGTAGTCATATAAGTTTTTTCCACACTCTGTGCATGTATTTTTTCTCTTTGCAATGATGATTTCCTGCTTTGTTGTGGTTTCCTTGAGGTCCTTCTGAGTTCCCTGAGAGGAAATACGTTTACCCATTTTCACCCCCGGCTGGTTTCCTTGTTCTCTTTCTGGTCTGTGCTGAATCTCACAGGATTTTTCCTCCTCGTGACTCCTGGACACATTGCTTTTTGATCTTTGCCATAATGCTCTGTGTTTATCCACTTGCTGAACATTTTTCTGCTGAGAATTCTGCTCCTCTTTCTCACATGCTATTGCACCACCTGCTGTGAAAAAGACAGAAACATCAAACAGGGATGAAAAGTGAAAAGCCAAAACAACCTAAGTGCTGGAGGGAGGTCAAATAAAAATCACAAACTGAACTTCCCCATACTCTTCCCCAAAACAGGAGAGAGGAGGGGATCAATTTGGCTTTCAAATCCCATCCAAATTCTCAGGGGGAAGGGAGGAAGCTACTGCCTGGTGTCTGCTAGAATCTACGGGAAGCCATGAGCTACAGTTACTCTGAGGATATGACCCCTGCTGGCAACAATAATGAACTGAGAGACCTCTCAAGGGCTTCATAGGGCATCCCAGATGTTTCCTTCAGGCACTTTCACACTCAGAGTTGGTTTAATGTTTCCTCACCTCTGCAGGAAGATCTCAGGGTCTGTTTTCCCTCTGATCCCTGCAGGTCTGAGACCCATGGCTCTTCTCCTTGTTCCAGCTGGGAGATCACATAAGGTTTGGAAAATGGAAACCCTGCTCAGATGAAAGAAAACAAAGGAGTTCCGTTGATTTCATAAAACTTTCTCATAAAAAACATTCTATTAATTTAACTTTAATACTTCGTGTGACCCGGTGTGCCTGGGCTAGTCCTCACTGAAAATGCCAAGACCAGGGCAGGCTGAAAAAGGGAGTGCAGAGGCTCCCCAAACTGGTGGTTAACACGGAAGTTAAACTCACCAACTGTGCTTCTGATCCCCCACACTGGTTATCGAGAAACTGAAAAAAGAAATCACACGGCCCCCTTTATTGCATTCCAGTTCTCTGACTCCCAATCAGTGCCTAGGTCCAGCACAGTGAGAGGTTATTTAAAAACCCGGCTCACATAAGCAAAGTGTTCTTCTGACCCCAGTCAGCCACATTACCAGGTCAGTATAGGTTTGGATCTTACTCAAAATACTACGATGCCAGCCAATCATTGGCATCTAAACTAAAGGTTTATAAGCAAGAAAGCATCTAAACTAAAGGTTTATTATAAAAGAAAGAAAGAAAAAGGGAGTTGTTAAATGGGAAAGCAGTCAGACACATTCAGAAATCTATACATCTGGTTCTTAGCAGTATTGGTGAGTTTCTGGCTTGAAAGGCTCTCTGGTAAACATCCACATTATTCAGTCCTTTGTTCAAGCCTTCAGTTTGTAGAGAAGTTGCTACAGAGGTAGGAAGAGGAATTGAAGACAAAATGGAGATGATGCAGCTGCCCTTTATATTCCTTTTGCCAAGTGGCTTCTAATTCCTGTGTCCCAAACACAAGCTTCACAGCACATGGCATGGAAAAGCCTTGGAGTTCTCAGTACACAGTGCGATACAGCATGGCCAGAGGGCAGCAGGAGAAGGGTTAGAAGGGAGCCTTATTCCCTGCAGAGGGAAGAAAGTTTGCTATAGATTAACTAGAGCACCTGAAGCCAATTAGAGCACCTGCAGTCAGTCACCTGATAAAGACCCTTGCTCCAATCAGACAGGGAAGGAGTTGGAGCAGAGGGGATTGGTATTGGAGCAGAGAACAGTTTGAAGGGAAGCAGAGGAAAGTTTGGAGAAGTGCTGCAGTGGGCTAAGAAGTCCAAGACCCTAGGTAAGGGGCACCTGGCTTGTACAGAGGGAGGGCAAGAAGCCCCCACAAGCTGAAGGGTAGGAACGGGAAGTAGCCCAGGGGAAGGAACCATCAGTTCAAGTGGTTCACCACTATCCTCAGGGCCCCTGGGTTGGGACCTGGAGTAGAGGGTGGGCCCAGGTCCCTCCCTCTCCACTCCCCTCCTCTAGGACACTAGTGAGGCAGTTAATATTCCAATTCAGGGGCAAGAAATGGTGCTCTGACCCCCCCCCCCCCCGCCAAAGAAGAGAAAGCACGAGACTCATCATAATAGTGCCGGCAATTTGCCACAACAGGCATAACCCTGCATGTCTTGCTGACTCAATAGGCGTATCCCCTTAATCCTTTCAATGGGTTCATTGTATGGCCGATGACCTTGGCTGGGCCATCGAACAGGCTGGGCAGCGTTGATGCCAATATATCTGGGGGTGTCACTCAGAAACACTCCACAAGTCTGGAAATACAGATATATCCTACATATCTGTAACTCACAATACAAAGATAGAAACAAGATTATCATACTTGGAAACTCATAACATTTTCACTGACTCCTTACATGGCATATATAGCACGATTCATTGCAATTTCATCATATTGGTATTGTGATACAGTATGGCCAGAGGGCAGCAGGAGAGTGTTAGCAGGGAGCCTTATTCCCTGCAAGGGGAGGAAGGTTTGCTACAGATTAACTAGAGCACCTGAAGCCAATTAGAGCCCCAGCAGTCAGTCAGGTGATAAAAACCCCTGCTTCAGTCAGACAGTGTGGGAGTTGGAGCAGTTTTGAAGAGAGACAAAAGGAAAGTTTGGAGGAGTGCTGCGGTGGGCTGAGAAATCCAAAAACCCTAAGTAAGGGGCACCTGGCTTGTGTAGAAGGAGGGCAAGAAGTCCCTCCACAAGCTGAAGGGCAGGAGAGGGCAGTAGCCCAGGGGAAGGAACCACCAGTTCAAGTGGTTCACCACTAACCTCAGGGCCCCTGGGTTGGGACCTGGAGAAGAGGGCGGGCCCAGGTCCCTCCCTCTCCCCTCCCCTCCTCAAGGACACTAGTGGGGTAATTAAAATACCGGTTCAGAGGCAAGCAGTGGCACCCTCAACCTTCCCCAAAGAAGAGAAAGCGCGAGACCCAGCATAACAGTATTGGCAATTTGCCACAGTATTTATAATAATATAATAATATAAAGTGTCTCTCAATTCCATACAGTGTCACTTAATAAACCAGTCAATTCCCAGGACCGGTTCCTCAGGTGTTTGAAGATGCCGAACACCTTGCTTGTGAGGGACTAGAATACCAACATATATGTTGGGAACACACAGACACTGTGCTAGTCTGTTCCCCTATGTTCACTCTTCTAGAAAATTATGATCAATTTTGTTCATAGTATGTGTCAGGGCTGAATCCCCACTCTGTCACTCCGAGTGCAGAAAGTGGGGGCCCGACAGGATTCTACAAATTAATTTGTGCCACTCTAGGCTTGTATTAAAGCCCCAAAGTTACAGCTTTTCTCTGACCTTGGCTTGGTAAATGCTGCCACCACTGAAAGGCAAAAAACCCCCAAACCCTTGGACCCAGGAAGGAGCACTTGAGAATTCTTCCCTCTGGGGCACCCTCAAGCCCTTTCACCGCCCCTCCGGGAAGGAGCTGAGAAAGAAAACAAAGGAAATTAGCTGTGGCTACCAGCTAATCAAACAACACTCACAAACCTCTTAGGACACCAAAAATCCAATCCTGTTCTTAGAGGTAAATTTTAGTAAAATTGAAAAGGAAAACAATACATCTGGAACTTAGGCTTTTGCTAGATCTTAAAAGAAAATTTTTGTAAGCATCCAAAATAGCTTTCTTGGGGGTTCAACTTAAAGCTTACAAGCAAACAAAAGCATCTGGGATAGCACCGAGGACATCCAGAAGCCAAAATAAAAAATAAACCTGATTGTGTCTGTCTAAACATTCCCTGTCCAAATCATTTCTTCTAGGTATGGAAGATGAATTTTCATACCTGCTTCAAGCCATACACAGCATTGCTACTCCGTGTCGCCTTCTCCGGAGAACAACAGACAAAGGGAAAGTTACTTTCCCATTTTAAAAAGTTCTAGCCTTTCCATTGGCTCTTTTGGTCAGGTCCCCAATACTTTTTTTTTTTAAAACCCTGTTGGCTTGTTAACCCTTTAGAGGTAAAGCAAGCAGAGAACTCGCACCAACAGGGATTTTACAGCCGGCTGGCTGGCTGGGTGTTTATAAAAGGGAGATCCCTCCCCTCCCCTTCATTTATCACTGTATGGCTTGTTAGGTACCATTTGAAAAGACATAATCTACTGAATATCCTCCTGTTAAACTGTGTACCAACATTGTATGGAAAGTGATGAGATTTTACGGTATGATATTACTGAAAAAGCTGTAACCCTAACCCTAAGTTCCTCAGAGACAGCAAGGCAAACAGCTGGTCAAATAGCCATTCTCCACCAAGGGGAAGGTGTGAAGAAGACATTTACATTCCATCACAGGGACACTTGAAGCTCGTATCTATGACGGCCTGTCACCATGACTCGGCTGAGAACTGAAGTGGTTTCTAGTACAAAGGACTGAATTATAAAAAGAGGTGAGGAAAATGCATGAGACTCTCTCTCTCTCTCCCCCCTTTCCCTCTGCTCATGACAACTCCTGAAGAACTGAATGTGGGCGGCAGGGGCAGGTTAGGGGGAGTCCTGGCTGAAAGGAAAACCAGCCTGTCTCAGCAGATGGTGAGAGAAACATTTGTTTTAAATCCCTTTTAGCTTGTTAAGTTAAACATTAGTTTGTGTTTTATCTTTGCATTTCTTTCATAAACAATTCTGACTTTTATGCCTCATTACTTGTAGTTACTTAAAATCTTTTTTTTCAGTAGTTAATAATTTTGTTTCCTTTTTTTATCAAACCAGTGTGTTTGGATTAAAGTGTGTTGGAAACTCCATTTGGAATAACAAGGCTGGTGCATGTCATTTTCCACTAATGAAACAACAGATTTCATATGAGCTTCCATTGTTCAGGAGTGTGCTGGACAGTGCAAGATGCACATTTCTGGGGGAAGTCTGGGAGCAGAGAATTTTCTGGGGTTCTCCTGTGGGGCACTGTAATTTGTGAGTCACTGACTAGCAGCACTCAATATTGTGTAGCTGGGAGCGAGTTACATGCTGGAGACTGCGCGTGAACTGCCCAGGGGTGGCTGCTCTCACAGTAGAGCAGTGTAAAAGGCACCCCAGCCTGGGGAACTGAAGGGACACAGCTGTTAACAGTCCAGATTGTACTGTGCTTAATGTCACAGACACTCAATTTCAGAGTCTCTTAAAACATACAGAAAGTAAATCCACGTCCCAGAAATCGAAGTCTCCCTGGCACTGCTTCTTGCTGACAGATGGGTCCAGAGACAAAAACACAGTCCTGGGGAAGCTGGGAACATAAGCATGGGGCTCAGTGGAGAACGGGAACAGGAAGGGCAGGGATATTATTGAATGCAGGATCTCAGCAGTACTAGATGTCAGGATAACACATAGTGCAGCCCATTGACAAACATAATCCCAAATATACATATAAAATGATGGGGTCTAAATTAGTGATTTCCATTGATTTATACAAGGGCAATAAGATATTCTCTGTATTACTGTCTATCCCTTTTTAAATAATTCCTAACATCCTGTTTGCTTTTTTGACTTCCGCTGCACACTGTGGATGTCTTCAGAGAACTATCCACAATGACAAAAAGATCTTTTTCCTGATTAGCCTAATTTTGCCCCCATCATATTGTATGTATAGTTGGGCTTATTTTTTCCAATCTGCATTACTTGACATTTATACACATTTGCCATTTTGTTGCCCAGTCACTTAGTTTTGTGAGATCTTTTTGAAGTTCTTCACAGTTTGCTTTGGTCTTAACTATCTTGAGCAGTTTAGTATTGTGACGTTATTGATATAATCTGGGACCATATAGAACGTGGTTGCAACCAAGGTCCTGTAGTGGCACCAAATCTTATGTACAGGGGGTCATATAAGGTGTCCAAGACCAGTTTATGGGTTGCTGGTTATAATTATGGGGTCTATATGTATGTATCATTTTGTAGTTGAAGTTATGAGTATTGGCTCTATACTGTCTGTATTTCCAACTTATGCTGTGCTTCTGGGAGACATCCCAGACAAGTTGGTGTTAACTCTGCCTAGCATGCTTGATGGCCCATTAAGGACCATCAGCTATTCAACTGACCCACTGAGAGAAGGCAGATACGCCTTGTGACTCAGCAAAGTATGCAGGGACTCGCCCATGTGACTCCAGACTCCATTTTGCTGTCATTTTCCACAGTAAGAACAAAGAAGTGTTCTTACACCTGGAAAAGCCTATAAAAGGCTGATGCCTTATCTCCATCTTGTTTTCAATCCTGCTTTTTACCTCTGGAGGAACTCTGATACAAACTGAAGCTCTCAACAAAGGACTGACTGACCCATCCCACAGGAGGATGTACTCCAGAGACTTGATTTGAACCTGCAGTTTACTCCATCACTGCTACAAGCCTGAACTAAGAACTTTGCCATTACTGCATGTAATTGATTCCATTTAACCAATTCTAGCTCTCATCTTTATCTTTTTCCTTTTATGAATAAACCTTTAGATTTTAGATTCTAAAGGATTGGCAACCCGCATGATTTGTGGGTAAGATCTGATGTGTATATTGACCTGGGTCTGGGGCTTGATTCTTTGGAATCGAGAGAACCTTTTTCTTTTATTGGGGTGTTGGTTTTCATAACCATTCCTCCCCAGGATGAGTGCACTGGTGGTGATACTGGAAGACTGGAGTGTCTAAGGGAATTGCTTGTGTGACTTGTGGTTAACCAGTGGGGTGAAACCAAAGCCCTCTTTGTCTGGCTGGTTTGGTTTGGTTTGCCTTAGAGGTGGAAAAATCCCAGCCTTGGGCTATAACTGCCCTGTTTTAAGCGATTTGTCACTCTCAGTTGGGTCCCACCAGAACCGCATCATCACAAGTATCATCTGCAAACTTTGCCACCTCACAGTTTACCCCTTTCTCCAGATCATTTATGAATATGTTGAATACGATTGGTCATAGGACTGACCCTTGGGGAACACCACTAGTTACTCCTCTCCATTCTGAAAATTTACCATTTATTCCTACCCTTTGTTCCCTGTCTTTTAACCAGTTCTCAATCCATGAAAAGATCTTCCCTCTTATCCCATAATATAATTTATGTAAGAGCCTTTGGTGAGGGACCTTGTCAAAGGCTTTCTGGAAATCTAAGTACACTATGTCCAGTGGATCCCCCTTGTCCACATGTTTTTTGACACCTTCAAAGAACTCTAATAGATTAGTAAGACATGATTTACAGTAAGACATGGTCCCTTTACAGAAACCATATTGACTTTTGCTCAACAATTTTTGTTCTTCTATGTGCCTGACAATTTTATTCCTTTACTATTGTTTCAACTAATTTGCCTGGTACAGACGTTAGACTTACCGGTCTGTAACTGCCAGGATCACCTCTAGACCCCTTTTTAAATATTGGCGTTACATTAGCAATCTTCCAGTCATTGGGTACAGAAGCCGATTTAAAGACAGGTTACAAACCATAGCTAATAGTTCCTCAATTTTACATTTGATTTCCTTCAGAGCTCTTGGTAAATACCATCTGGTTCCGGTGACTTGTTACAATTAAGTTTATCAAGTAGTTCCAAAACCTGCTCTATTGACATTTCAATCTGTGGCAGTTCCTCAGATTTGTCACCCACAAAAGGTTTGGGAATCTCACCAACATCCTCAGCCATGAAGACTGAAGCAAAGAATCCATTTAGTTTCTCCGTAATGACTTTCCCGTCTTTAAGGGCTCCTTTTGTATCTCAATCGTCCAGTGGCCCCAGGCTTCCTGCTTTTGTTATTACCTTTTGAGTTTTTGGCTAGCCTCTTCTTCAAACTCCTCCTTGGGTTTTCTTATTACATTTTTACACTTAATTTGCTAGTGTTTATGCTCCTTTCTATGTACCTCACTAGGATTTGACTTCCACTTTTTAAAAGATGCCTTTTTATCTCTCACTGCTTCTTTTACATGGTCATTAAGCCACGGTGACTCTTTTTTAGTTCTTTTGCTGTGTTTTTTAATTTGGGGTATATATTTAAGTTGGGCCTCTAATATTGTGTTTTTGAAAAGTGTCCATGCAGCTTGCAGGGATTTCACTCTAGTCATTGTACGTTTTAATTTCTGTTTAACTAACCCTCTCATTTTTGCATAGTTCCCCTTCCTGAAATGAAATGCCAGTGTTGAGCTGTTCTTCCCACCACAGGAATGTTAAATGTTGTTATATTATGGTCACTATTTCCAAGCGGTCCTGTTATAGTTAGCCCTTGGACTAGATCCTGCGCTCCACTCAGGACTAAATCGAGAGTTGCTTTTCCCATTGCGGGTTCTTGTACCAGCTGCTCCAAGAAACAGTCATTTAAAGGATCCAGAAATTTTGTCTCTGCATTTTGACTTGAGGTGATATGTACCCAGTCAATATGGGGATAATTGAAATCTCCCACTATTATGGAGTTCTTTATTTTGATAGCCTCTCTAATCTCCCTTCGCATTTCATCCTCACTATCGCTGTCTTTGACAGGTGGTCGATAACAGATCCCTATTCTAATATTCTTATTAGAGCATGGAATTACTATCCGTACAGATTCTATGGAACAGGTGGTTTCATTTAAGATTTTTACTTCATTTGAGTTTACATTTTCTTTAACATACAGTGCCACTCCCCTCTCCACCCCCACCCCCACCCCCCGAGTATGGGAAGATCCAGTGGACATAGTGTACTTAGATTTCCAGAAAGCCTTTGACAAGGTCCCTCACCAAAGGCTCTTACATAAATTATGTTATCATGGGATAAGATAACATTGGAAAAAATAACCCTAACTATACATACAACATGACGGGGGCTAATTTAGCTACAACGAGTCAGGAAAAAAGATCTTGGAGTCATCGTGGATAGTTCTCTGAAGATGTCCACGCAGTGTGCAGAGGCGGTCAAAAAAGCAAACAGGATGTTAGGAATAATTAAAAAGGGGATAGAGAATAAGACTGAGAATATAGTATTGCCCTTATATAAATCCATGGTACGTCCACATCTCGAATACTGTGTACAGATGTGATCTTCTCACCTCAAAAAAGATATTCTAGCACTAGAAAAGGTTCAGAAAAGGGCAACTAAAATGATTAGGGGGTTTAGAGAGGGTCCCATATGAGGAAAGATTAAAGAGGCTAGGTCTCTTCAGCTTGGAAAAGAGAAGACTAAGGGGGGATATGATAGAGGTATATAAAATCATGAGTCATTTTGAGAAAATGGATAAGGAAAAGTTATTTACTTATTCCCATAATACAAGAACTAGGGGTCACCATATGAAATTAATAGGCAGCAGGTTTAAAACAAATAAAAGAAAGTTCTTTTTCACACAGCGCACAGTCAACTTGTGGAACTCCTTACCTGAGGAGGTTGTGAAGGCTAGGACTATAAGAATGTTTAAAAGGGAACTGGATAAATTCATGGTGGCTAAGTCCATAAATGGCTATTAGTCAGGATGGGTAAAGAATGGTGTCCCTAGCCTCTGTTCGTCAGAGGATGGAGATGGATGGCAGGAGAGAGATCACTTCATCATTGCCTGTTAGGTTCACTCCCTCTGGGGCACCTGGCATTGGCCACTATCAGTAGAGAGATACTGGGCTGGATGGACCTTTGGTCTGACCCGGTATGGCCGTTCTTATGACCTGCTCTGTCCTTCCGATATATTTTGTACCCTGGAATGATTGTGTCCCATTGATTGTCCTCACTCCACCAGGTTTCTGTGATGCCTATTATGTCAATATCCTCCTTTAACACGAGGCACTCTAATTCACCCATCCTATTATTTAGACTTCTAGCATTTGTGTACAAGCACTTGAAAAACTTGTCACTGTTTATTTGTCTGCCCTTTTCTGATGAGTCAAATTCTTGTGTGTGTGAATGCTTCTCGTCTGATCTGGCCCCTACTTTATCCTCTTCCAGCCTCTCTGCCTGACTAGAACTAGAAAATCTCTATCACTAGTCTCTCCTCTAAGACAAGTCTCTGTCCGATCCACGAGCTCCTCTGCAGCCATTGGCTTTCCCCCATCTCTTAGTTTAAAAACTCCTCCGCAACTTTTTTTAATGTTAAGTGCCAGCAGTCTGGTTCCACTTTGGTTTAGGTGGAGCCCATCCCCAAAGTTTCCCCAGTTCCTAATCAATCTAAACGCCTCCTCTCTATACCATCATCTCAGCCACCCATTGAGACTCTGAAGCTCTGCCTGCCTACCTGGCCCTGTGCGTGGAACTGGAAGCTTTTCTGAGAACGCCACCATAGAGGTCCCAGATTTCAGTCTCTTTTCTAGAGACTAAATTTGGCCTCCAGGACGTCGCACCTACTGTTCCTTATGTCACTGGTGCCTACATGTACCACGACCACCGGCTCCTCCCCAGCACTACACATAAATCTATCTAGATGCCTTGAGAAATCAGCAACCTTTGCACCAGGCAGACAAGTCACCATATGGTTCTCCGGGTCATCACAAACCCAGCTATCCTTGTTTCTAATGATCAAATCTCCCATTACTAACAGCTGCCTTTTCTTAATGCCTGGGCTTCCCTCCCCGGAGAGGTAACCTCAGTGCAAGAGGTTACCCCAACACCATCTGGGAGGAGGGTCCCAACTATGGGAAGGTTTCCCTCTGCTCCCATTGATAGCTCTCCTTCCCTGGGCCTTTCATCCTCCTCAACAGTGCAGTGGCTGTCTGACAGGAGGTGGGAGAAATCTATAGTGTCCCGGAAAACCTCATCAACATACTTCTCTGCCTCCCTTAGCGTCTCCAGTTCCACCACCCTGGCCTCCAAAGCCTCCACGCGGTCTCTGAGGGCCAGGAGCTCCTTGCACCGAATGCACACGTAAGCCACCCGCCCACAGGGCAGGTAATCATACATGCTACATTGAGAGCAACAAACAGGATAGCCCCCACTCTGCTGCTAGGCTTCTGCCTGCATTCTCTCTTACAGCTACCTAGGTTAACAACAGGGGTTTTATTTCAATCAAGAAGTTTGTATTATAGCTTAAATGTTTTAAAGAATGGCAAGAGTACCTCGCCCCCTTCCCACTCCCCTTCCAAACTCCCTCACGAAACTCCCCATTAGCAGCCCTGTTTGAAAAGCTCCCTGGTCACTTGCTCACTGCTTTACAAAGCACTCCCCTATCACATACCCCCCTGCCCCCAGCCCCTACTTGAGCCACTCAGGGTAGGGGGCTGAGAGCACCCCCAGTACCCCAGCCCACCCTCCCAGCCCCCAGACCTGACTCCTGCACCCCCTCCCACATAATGAGCCCTCACACCCCATGCTCTGACTCCTGCACCCCCCCACATCCTCAACCGCACCCTGAGCACCAAATGGGAGCTCCTGCATACCCCCCTCTACATTGCCATCTGCACCCCTCACACCACATGGGAGCTGCCCCAGGTAAGCACTTCACACCCCAACCTCCTGCCCCAACCCTGAGCCCCCTCCTGCATCCTAAAATCTGGCCAGACCCTGCACCCCAATCTCCAGCTGCTCCTGCAACCTAACTCCCTCCCAGACCCTGCACCCCCAGCCCTGACTCCTGCACCCCCAGCCCTGACTCCTGCACCCCTCACAGCCCCAGCCCTTACTCCTTCACCCCTCTCAAACACACCCCAGTTCCCTGCCCTCCCTGATTCCTGCAACCACCCATAACCACTTATCCTCCACCCCCTGCCCCTCACACACCCCCAGCCCTGACTCCTGCACCCCTCCCAGAAGCCTCCTGCGCAGCCTGACTCCTGCCCCCCCCCCCATCCCCACCTGCATTGCTCGCATGAAACAGGAGCTGCTCCAGGTAAGTGCTCCAACCCTCAGCCCCCTCCCACACCCTAACTCCTGGCCAGACCCTGCACTCCAACATTTTTAATTGTTAATAAAGGACTCTTATCCAAAGCGCTTTACAATAGGTAGCTAACAGTACAAACAATATATGGAAAGATCATTAAGTGGTGCACCAAGACTCTCAGTGATTTTCAAGTGGTCTGTGGAAAAATCAGTTAGATGACAAAAACAATCAATGTACCTCACTTTATTTTCATTTATTTCCTATTACTTATAGGAGGAGGAAGGAAAAAAAGAATGAAAAATGGGGGTGGGAGGGAAATGAGAGAATGTTCTTTTTCTTGCCTATGTCCCAAGGAGGGACCCCTAAAATGGAGCTAAGCACAGGGCCCCACTAACGCTAAATCCGCCACTGAGCTTCCTTCTATGGATACCCCAAGCCAGCATTCAAGGACGCATGGAGCGTCTGCGTGATAAGTGACCATGGACCAGCAGCTCTGACTCCAGCAGCCTGCTCGTTACACCCCAAGCATTATTGTGGTCTGGGTGGAGAAGGCTCAGGGTTTGAGAGGTCAGGAGTAGGAAGCTTCTGCTGATTATGCCGCGCCGAACCCTCAGTTTTACTTGAGCAAACAGGAGATATTTGACACTGTGCGATACGGCTCCTGTGCTCTGTTCCCAAAGCATTCTGCAGCAGGGGAGGGTCTGTGGCAGTGTGTGTGTGTGTGTGTGTGTCACTGGCATATCGGGGTGATGCTGCAACAGGACAGAGTAGAGGTGGCATTGTGGGCCTGGCATGAACCATCTCTCTTCTTTTCCCCTTCCAAGAATAGAGGGGAGAGGAACCCTTACCCAGCGAGGTCACATTCTCATAGTTCTCCTGCATGACATCCCTGTAGAGGGCTCTCTGAGTGGGGTCCAGCAGAGCCCCCTCTCCCCTGGTGAAATACACAGCCACCTCCTCGAAGGTCACTGGCCCCTGAAAGAGCGAGAGTCCAACACTCAGTACCTGCTGCCCCACTCACAGCCCCCCCATACATGGGGGACAGGAGCCAAACAGAAACTCTGGGTGGATTGCAGTCAGAGTCCCACCCCCACTCCGCTCAGCGCATCCAGGAAACACCAGGGGGAGGGGACGAAGCGAGAGCCCCTCCTCTCTCCCAGCAGAGCCATCACCCCCCTACTAGCCACTGACTGATTCAGGAGATGGAGCCCCTAGCAGGGTCCAGGGACAGCTCCCTGGTAGGAAGCCCAACACCCTCCCCATTCTGAAGAGCTGGATGCGAAGGGAGGGGAATCTCCCCCAAGCCTCACTGGTGGGTGCCCCCTTCATATCTCACAGCAGCCGCTGGTTAGTCAGGTCGGGCTCCAGCACTATGAGTCTGGTCAGTTTTCCCAGCCCCATGCAGCTGGGTTATTTTCTGCTCCACAAACTAGAGCATTTCCACCGCCGAACCTCCTGGGTCTGTTCCTAGAATCTAGGCCACATATTAAATAACTCCCAGCAGGTTTAGCACACCCCTGTCCTCCTCCCTTTCTCCACCCTGTGCATTTCCTGCAAACCAGACTGCAACCTCCAAACCAGCCTGTGCAAACCTTCCCATCTCCCACGTATTTGCTGTCCCTCTCTCCCCCTGGAGGAACCCACCAGCAACCCCCTGATCATACCTACCTGAACTGGCTCCTCGGCAGCCATTTCTCTCCCCTGTCCAACGAGAGGACGGGATGAACTGGAGTGAAACATGGACGTTATTCCGCAGCCTGGCAGGGCGAGAAGGGCAGTTGTGAAGGTTTCAGAACAGGCTTTAATTCATTTCACAGCATGATTCCCCCAGGCCCTTTCCCTGCAGACAGGCACCCTAGAGTCTGCCATGCTGAGAAAGGCTTGATCTCTTTGTACAGTGCAGACCTGGCCTCTCCTGCCAGGCTAAGCCCACAGAGACATTTTTAACCTCCCGTCTCCCTCCCCTCACCCGGTAACAAAGTCTCTGAACACAAGGCTAGAAAAAAGCAGAACCAAAGGATTCACTGTGCGGGATCCCCTCAGACACTGACCCGCCCACTGGGAACGCAGTCCCTCACTGCCTGTCTAGGACCCCCTCCCCACCACCACCAGCAGGATCTGCCCTGCCGTTTGTCTGGGACCCCCTCCTACACCCAGCAGGACCCGCTGCTGCTTTTCAGTGGGACCCCTCACTCTGCTTCCCTGGTATCCCCTGACCTAGTGTGGGCCCCACCCGCCCAGTTGTGTTCATTGGGCACGGCAGCAATCCCAGGAGCCAGCTGGGGAAGCCCAGACAGAGCCCCTGGCACAGCACCAGGCTCCCTCTAACTCCCTGTCCCGCCTCCCCAGAGACACCCCCCCTCCCCCCATTCTGCAGCCAACAGGATCCCAGCAATACCCACCTTTGTGACCCATAGCCTCAGGGCTTGGGCACATCAGAACAACCCCTCAAAACCCCAAACCTCCAGAACCCACCAACCTGACTAGGGTACCCCCTGCCCAGCCACCCAAACACCTCCCCCTACCACAATGCCTCTTCATATCCAGCTGCAATCTCCTCATACAGACACCCCTTCCCCCAGAGCAATAGTGTTACCTCACAGTGCCTGAGAAGTGGCTAGAAAGTGACCACCGCCCCCTGCTGGCCAGTCACACAGGCAGAGGGAGCCCTGGGGGATGCCTCTTGAACAGGAGAATGGAAGGCCTGGAGGGCAAGAAAGGTAAGAAACTTCCATGGCCTGTCACTAGCAAATAATGGCCACCATGGATCCACCCCAGAGGTGGCTGCATCTTAGCACTGCGGGAAGCAACCCCTCGTGAAGAGCATTTGTCATGGGATTTGGGAAACTTCTGGACCTACACTGCACTCAGAGAGACCTCCTCATCCCGTGCCAGCTGGAGAAAAGGATTCAGCCAACTCTCCTGTTATCAGCTGGGAACCACTGATCCCCAAACATGGGTATTAAACGTGTCCGGTCTCTTTCTTCGGCAAACATTTAAACAGAGATAAAGGAGGAAGAAATGATTCTCAAAGGAGAGGGGAAAGTTGATCTCTGGGCAATTTAACCCACTGCAACCAGGATGGAGAATGACCCAGGGCAACAGGTTCCCTCCAATGAAGAAGTTGCTGGAATTTAGAGACATGGGGAACAGCCCCAAACCGGAGAGGATTTTTAATTGACATTTGATGACAACATAGAAAGAGGGAAAACCTGAGATTTGAGAACAGTGTTCAGAAATGAAAAAGAAAGGGTGGAAATCAGAGGGATTTTTGGATCCATTTTTGTAAATTAGTGAAAGGAAAGTGGAACATTAGAGGGATTTTATATCAGTTGTTGATATGAGGTAAAATCTGAGTGTATTTCACATCATAAGAACATAAGAACATAAGAACGGCCGTACCGGGTCAGACCAGAGGTCCATCTAGCCCAGTATCTGTCTACCGACAGTGGCCAATGCCAGGTGCCCCTGAGGGAGTGAACCTAACAGGCAATGATCAAGTGATCTCTCTCCTGCCATCCATCTCCATCCTCTGACGAACAGAGGCTAGGGACACCATTCTTACCCATCCTGGCTAATAGCCATTTATGGACTTAGCCACCATGAATTTATCCAGTCCCCTTTTAAACATTGTTATAGTCCTAGCCTTCACAACCTCCTCAGGTAAGGAGTTCCACAAGTTGACTGTGCGCTGCGTGAAGAAGAACTTCGCTGCCTATTAATTTCATTTGGTGACCCCTAGTTCTTGTATTATGGGAATAAGTAAATAACTTTTCCTTATTCATTTATCAAATATTATCCATCAATATTTGATAAATGAATAAAGAGGAAATGGGCAACATAAGGACACATTTTGTATCCATAGTCAAGAATCTGAGAAAAGGTGTAAATCTGAGATTTATTTTTTTTAGTAATTTATAAATAGAGACAAGGAAAAACTCAGGGTATAGTCACTTAGAAATAGACAAGTTGAGAGAAAGTGGGGCAAATTTTTAGGGTATTTTATATGAATCTTTGAGATTTGCAGAGAATACATGTCACAAGGTAAGCAATTGATAACAAGAAAATTAATTCATCTACACGAGTTCCAATCAACACTCCTGAGGTGAATTTTGGGGAGGATATTGTGTGTTGAGCCAATGAAGAGTAATACATTTTTGTAATTCTCCTTTGTGCTGCATAAAGTATTTCTTTCCACACAAATTAAAGCCCAATTGTAAGTAAAATATCTTGCTTATAAAAGGTGCCTGTTCCAGAATTCTTTTTCCTACAGGGCTACTGTGCTTTGATTCCTGACCTCTCTCTTAGTGTTACTGGCGTGTAATGCTCAAAATACTTCAGAAGAAAAGTTCTCTTATTGCTGAGTGTCATTTGCATTAATAAAAAGTTACTGATTTCCTCAGGTGCAGTTGGAAAGAAAATATTTTTCTTGGTTTTTGAACATGGGCCAGGTATTAATTAAAGCAGCACTTCAGTGATTTCCATGCTTTTATAATGCATAAAAATGTTTGCCTTACTCCACTGCTCAAAGATGTGATGACAGTATGAGACCTCAAGGACTTCATTATTTTTACAATGAAGTATAAACAAGTATACTAGTATATGAAATAGCATAATAAATAATTAAAATGACACTACATCTGTGTGTTGGGGAGGGATGACCAACTCAAAATTTTGTGACGTAGTATCCTTGGGTTTTGGAACTTTAGGTACTAATGTTTGAAATGTGGTAGCTTTCACACTGGGTCTCTTTCTGTCATTAATGGGAATTAGTGAGGTTTGGCTGTAGCTTATAGCTCATTTGAGCAAGAAAATGTAAATACATAGCGTCTATAATGCATATTTTTAAATCTTTTTTGTCTGTTTGTGAGCCTGAGCCTTGAAATGGGTCATTTTAAAAGGATTGGAACAAATGCTGTACTCGAATAAGCACAATGGGTTTAGTCAGCCATATATTCTTCGTGGATTGGTACCAGTCAGTGATCATGCTTGCTTCAATAGAAAAAAGAATGTCCAATAATTACAATGTATCTAAAGATGCTCATGTACAAAAAGAGGAAAAAATAGTTTATAATAAATATTGTTAGTGCAAATAATAATAAAAAATGAGAGAAAAACACCAAGATCTGAGGGGGGTTATATTGCTGTTAAACAGCTAGAGGGAAAAGGGGGACTGTGGGACTGGATTTTATATGACTATCCGATATATATACAGAAATGATGAGTCCCCCCCGCTGCCACCATTCACATGGGCAGGAGGGAGCCCCTGGAGGAGCTGATTTAAGAGGGCAAGGGGGGGAGGGGGAGCTGGCAGGTCCCTGGATGAGGGAAGGGGGCACTTGTGGGGGATGGGCGGGTGACTGGAAACTGGTGAGGGGCGAATCTCCCCAGATTTTACAGCCCGGGTGAGACACTGAGCGAGAAAAGGGGCAGAACTGGAGAGAATTTGTATCGGGGGCGAGAGGCAAGTGGCACCAACAGGGACAGGATCCAATTAACCCCCCTCCCCCTTCCGCCACTTCCCCCCCCCGGGAATTTCCTGGCTGCCCAGAGACAGTTCAACGCCCCCCCCCCGCGTCCCACTGACCTTCCCCCCCCTACAACTCCAGCTTCTCCCCCCGCCCGACACCCCCCTCCCCCCAGGAGTCCCCCACCGGGCCCCGACCCATCCCAGGGGGGGGGGCGGATCCTGCTGCGGCTCCGCTGGGGCCGAGGCGGCTCCGAGGCTTCTCCCGGGTTCCCCGGGGCAGAGTCACGTGCCCGCCCCCCCCCGGGGTCTCTCACCCCCCGGGGGCTCCGGGCGGGGGTGGGGCGGGCAGAGCCCGGGGCTGCCCGGGGGGCGGGGCCCAGCTGGAGAACCCCCCCCCGGGGAGCAGCAGCGGCTCAGCCCGGGCCCGGCTCACGCGGAGGCGGCAGCAGCAGCTTTGTTCTCCCGCCCCCAGCGAGGCTCGCACGGAGCATGCGCAGTAACAGCTGCTGGAACCCTCCCTTCCCTGGGCTGCGGAAAGAGCGAGAGCGGGAGCGGGAGCGGCCCCGGGGCAGGCTGGGAGATGTAGTTCCTGACCCTCCCTGGACCGGAAGTGACGTCGGCGGGGGAGTCGGAACCGGAGCCGGGCTGCGAAGGAGCGTTGGGCGCTGCGGCTCTGCCTGGCTCGCGCGGGGCCGTTGGAGCCTCTCCCGGGCCGGAGAAGGGTTGGTGCCGTTGGAGCTCTGGGCATGCGCAGATCGCGGCGGGAGAGACCTTCCTTAACCGTGGCCGGGGGGGAGCCGGTGACCCCCGAGGAGCGGGGAGAGAAAGGGGGGGGCTGAGATCCCCTCGGATTTACCGCTGCCCCCCCGTGGGGACCCCCCGCCCCCCCGTCCTGCCCCCTTTCTCCCTAGAGAGCCACGAACAGCGCCCAGGGTGACCCCCCCGGCCCCCACCCCCGCGAAGTTCCCTGTCCCCCCCCCCCCGATTGTGCCCCATTTTCTCCCCCTTCGCCAGTGGCCAGTTCAGGTCTCAGGTTTGGGGGGTTTCCCCCATTTCCACCTGCAGGGATTTGTCCTTGTGCGGGTGGGAAATGGTTCCCCCCAGTGATTCCTGAGCTGGGCAGAGGGTGAATGGGCAGAGGCTGGGGGGGCCCTGAGACAGGGACACCTCTGGGCTGGGCTGGGCTGGGGGGGCCACTCTCTGCTGGCAACGGGGCCTGGGAAGGGCCAGGAAGGGGGGGGAGGAGCAAGTGTCCCCCATGGAGACGGCCCAGCCCCAGGTTTCCCAGTCCAGCTACTTCCCCTCCCCCACCCTGCCCAACCCAGCAGCCCCCCCCCCCCCCCGCCTGCTAGTCACATTCCCAGACCCCACTGCCAGCCCCTCCCCACAGCCAGTGACCTTCTGGCTCCAGCCCCACTCCTGTCCCCTCTGAAAGCCATATCACCCAGGGCTCCCTGCCGGCCATGTGAGTGTGAGGCAAGAAGAATCCGTCCCATTCTGTTGTTGATTCAATATCGCTGTGTAATCCCCACAAATTTCCCATCTTTTCTCTTGAACTGTTGACAAAATCTCCCCAGATGTTGGGGCTTCTCTATTATGTTGTCAAATATTTAGTTTGTGCCCCATTTTCTCCTCCGTTCTGAAATACTGATATCAAATGCTCAAAAATCTTCCCACTTTTCTCTCTATGTGTGTGACTGAGATCAGGGCTCTTATCGTACTGGGCGTGGCTCAGGCCTGGCCTGAGATCAGGTCTCCCAGTGGGCCGGGCACTGCACAAACCCTGAACGACTTTGGGGCACTGGCTGTGCCAGGAACTGCACAGACCCCTACAGAGAGCAGGGACCTTGTTGTGCCGGGTGCTACAGTGACCCTGACTGAGCTCCGGGCCCCTGTTGTGCCAAGCTCTGCATCAACACCAAGTGAAATCAGGCTCCCATTGTGCCAGGTGCTGCAGAGACAGCAAACAAACTCAGGGACCTTGTTGTTCCTGGAGCTGCAGAGACCCCAAGTGAGTTCTGGGCCCTGTTCTGCCAGGTGCTGCAGAGACCCTAACAGAGGTCAGATCCCACTGTTGTGACAGGTGCTGTGGAGACCCCAAGTGAGATCTGTGCCCCTGTTGTGCTGGGCACTGCAGAGACCCCACAGACATCAGGTCCCCCATTGTGCCAGGTAAAACAGACCTGGACCAAGATCACGGCCCCCCTTGTGCCGGGCAGCGCATGACTGCGGCCCAGATAGCTGCCTCCATTGTTCAGGGTACTTGAGAAACCTCGACTGAGATCTGTGTCCCTGTTGGACCTGGCCCTGCACTGACCCCGACCCAGATCATGCCCCACCACTGTACTGGGCACTGCACTGACCCTGGCAGAGATCCTGGCCCCACATTTTGCCAGATACTGCAGGGACTCCAAACAAAATCCGGGATCCTGTAATGCTGGGAGTTGCAGAGTCCCCGACTGAGGTCAGGCCCCTGTTGTGCAGGGCTCTGCACAGACACCGAGATCAGGGTCCCCATTGTGACTGGTGCTGCACAGACACCAAGGGTATCTCTACCCTGCCGTTAAAACCCCACAGCTGGCCCATGCCAGGTGACTCAGGCTCACAGGGCTCAGGCGAAGGGGCTGTTTAATTGCAGTGTAGGTGTCTGGGCTCGGGCTGGGGCCAGGCTGTAGGACCCTGCGCGGTGGGAGGGTGCCAGACCTTGGGCTGCAGCCCCAGCCGGAACATGGACACCACAATTAAACAGCCCCACAGCCTGAGCCGTGTGAGCCCAAGTCAGCGGGCACAGGCCAGCTGCTGGTGTCTAACAAGTTTGCATGGAGAATTTGGGGCAAAACTGGAAACTGAACCCAGATTGTTTGAATTCTTGCTTCTCCCCTTAACCCCAAAACCGGCGTGTGTGTGTACAGCGTTGTTTTGGTCTGTGTTTGCCTTGCATTGGCTTCCAAGGGAGGATGTGGAATTTCCTACATTGGAGGTTTTTAAGACCAGGTTAGAGATACACCAGTCTGGGAATGTCTAGGGATACTTGGTCCTGCCTCAGCACAGGAGGCTGGAGTAGATGCCCTCTCAAGATCCCTTCCAGGCCTACATTGAAATAATTCTCTTTTGTGCTGTGTCCTGTTCTACGCTGAGGTGTTTTGCATGGGGCCATTTGGAACTGTGATCGCACCATGTTGTGTAGCAGTTTTGTGGTGCATTGTTTTGTCTCAGCTTGTTGGTGCCTGTGCTGTGTTGGTTTGAGTTGAGCTATTTTCCGTTGTGTACTTTTGTCCTAGGATGTTGTTGTTTGCATCGTGTTACTTTCTTTTCCTTTGTATTGTCATTTTATGCTGTGGAGTGTAGGTTGTGTTTTTTCCCCCCTGAATTGCCTGACATTATGTTGTGGTGGGTTTTTTTCTGTATGTTGAGTTTTTATATGTATATATTGCATCACATCCTAGACATGTAGGGCTAGATAGGACCTCAAGATGTCATGAAGTCCAGCTCTCTGCCGAGGCAGGACCAAGTATCTGTAGATTATCTCTGACAGAGCTTTGTCCTACCTGTCCTTAAAAACTTCCAGGGACAGAGCCCCCCTTGTAAGACTATTCCCGAGCTGACCTGCCTTAGCTCTGGGGACACCCACACAGACTGTAGTGGTGAGCAGCTCTGGGGAGAGAGGAGACCCCAGTGAGTGGCAGCTGGGTGAAGAGACTAAAGATGGGAGGAGAAACATTGACGTGTCCAAGGTCACCCAGGCTGTCTGTGACCGAGCTAGAAATAGGTTCTAGTGCCACCGTGGTGTTTTAGGCACTGGTGCAAACCCTTAGTACAGACAGAATTTACACTAGTGCACTCTGATTGGCACTGGTGCACCATGTCCCAGTTTGAAGGTTTGAGGTGGGGGAAAGTGACCTCACAGAGGCCTGGGGCTGGCTGACCAGTGCAGCTGGGAAGGGAGGGGCAGCAGCGAGTGCTGGAGGTATGAGCCAGGAGCACAGCCCCACAGGGCTGGACACTGACTTCTCCTGACCCAGGACATCCCCCCAGCGAGGTGGTTTGTCCACGGATGCACAGGCTGTCTTGGCAGGGCAGCTCAGCTGCAGTCCCTGCACACCTCTTCCTGCAGCCTAATACAGTGTGCTCGGGGGCCTTCCCAAGCTGCGGGTGACGGGGCTCTGGAGTTAACAGGGTCTGTTCCTGGCTCTGTCACAGACCTGTTCAGTGACCGTGGGTAAGTCACAGCCCCTCTCTCTGTAATGCTGTCTTCAGTGACTCGAGAGCACGAGCACCAGCCTCAGGCAGACTGGTGAGAAGCAGGGCACAAACCCCAAATTGGGTGTGAGGTCTGTATGGAGATTTCACCAACCAAGTATCCAGTGTAAACGCTTCAGGCTCTGTAACAGCATTAACATGGAATCACAGACAGTCCCCTTGGGTGATCCCATATATCTTGCCACGCAGGTGAGCTCACCTTCGTGACAGATGATCCCTTACTCCAGGGGTTCTCAACCTTTTTCTTTCTGAATCCCCAATGATGGAGATTCCACAACCTCTCTAGGCAATTTATTCCAGTGCTGAACCACCCTGACGGTTAGGGAGTTTTTTCCTAATGTCCAACCTAAACCTTCCTTGCTGCAATTTAAGCCCATTGCTTTTTATCCTGTCTGCAGAGGTTAAGAAGAACAATTTTTCTCCTTCCTCCTTGAAATGACCTTTTATGTACTTGAAAGCTGATCATGTCCCCTCTCAGTCTTCTCTTCTCCAGACTAAACAAACACAGTTTTTTCAGTCTTCCTTCATAGGTCATGTTCTCTAGACCTTTAATCATTTTTGTTGCTCTTCTCTGGACTTTCTCCAATTTTTCCTGAAATGTGGCACCCAGAACTGGACACACTATTCCAGTTGAGGCCTAATCAGCGCGGAGTAGAGCGGAAGAATTATTTCTCGTGTCTTGCTTACAATACTCCTGCTAATACATCTCAGAATTATACTTGCTTTTTTTGCAACAGTGTAACATTGTTGACTCATGTTTAGCTTGTGATCCACTGTGACTCCCAGATCCGTTTCTGCAGTGCTCCTTCCTGGCAGTCATTTCCTGTCTTGCATGTGTGCAAATGATTGTTCCTTCCTAAGGGGAGTACTTTGCATTTGTCCTTATTGAATTTCATCCTGTTTACTTCAGACCATTTCTCCAGTTTGTCCAGATCATTTTGAATTTTAATTCTGTCCTCCAAAGCACTTGCAACCCCTCCCAGCTTGTTATCATCTGCAAACTCGATAAGTGTAACATAGAGACTCTGTTACTGGGAGGGTTTCAGAGGGTGTCAGAGGGTTACACCCTGGTGGGAGGGGACTAGGCGTGTACTGGAATAAGGTCACTCTGTGCTTCACAGTGTGGCAGAACCTAGAATGTCCATTACCAGGGAAAAATGCTGGGGGGAATCGACATATGGAAAGGACAGAAACCCTGTCTGAACTCACATTGCCCTTCTCGCCCTGGCAGGCTACAGAATAACGTCCACATTTCGCCCCAAATCATCCCCTCCAGGGGAAGGAAATGGCTGCAATGGAGCTGGCTCAGGTAAGGGATTCTCAGGGAGCTGGTGGTGGGTTCTGGTTGGAGGGAGAGGAGCAGTAAATGTACAGGAGGGTGGGAGGCAGGAACTATCTAGGGTGTGGAATGGGAGGGGAAAGGATGTGACAAACCTGCTGAGACTTGTGTACTCTAGGGTGTGATGGGTTGTCACCCCGGGGTGCAGTCTGGGGAGCTTCTGGGAACCGCTGTGCCCTCTAACCCTCAAGCTGGGCTGGTCCTTCTGTCACGGAGTGTGGGGGAGTCCGGTCCTGCACCCCCCTGCCTGGGACTCACAGTGACTCTCAGCCAACCAGTAAAACAGAAGATTTATTGGGCAACAGGAATGCAGGTTACAGCAGAGCTGGGAGGCACAGCCAGGACCCCTCCATCAAGCCCCTCTGGGGTCCAAGAAGCTTTGTCCCCTAAATTCCAACCTCCCAGCCAAAAACCGAAACTAAACTCCCCTCCCTCCAGCCGGCTCCTTCCTTCGTCCACCTTCCCGGGCAAAGGTGTTGACACCGCTCCCTGGCTCAGGTTACAGGCTGAGCACTTGTCTCTCCCCTAAAGTAATCCCCGGCTCTCCCATCTCCCACACAGATAGCCCCTACTCCATCACAGCTCTCCCCCTTTGAGACTGAACTGAGCGGGGTCACTCTTCCCAGTGACCTGAGGAAGTTCAGGGCCCCCTCTCCGGGACAGCGCGTCCACTATCAGGTTGGCACTTCCCTTCACATGGACCACGTCCATGTCATAGTCCTGCAGGATCAGGCTCCACCTCAGAAGCTTGGCGTTGGCTCCTTTCATCTGGTGCAGCCAGGTCATGGGAGAGTGGTCGGTGTACACGGTGAAGTGTTGCCCAAAGAGATATGGCTCTAGTTTCTTAAGGGCCCACACCATGGCCAGGCATTCCTTCTCGATGGCCACGTAGTTCTGCTCCCGGGGTAGCAACTTCTTGCTCAGGTACACGATAGGGTGTCTCTCCCCCTTTTCATTCTCCTGCATTAACACCGTCCCCAGTCCCGTGTCTGAGGCGTCGGTGAACACCATAAAGGGCTTGTCAAAATCTGGGTTTGCCTATTACCTTTGCACTTCTCAGCCTTTATGGTTAGCCCAGCCTTCTGGAGTCGGTCCAGCACTTGTTTAACCTGTTTAACGTGGTCCTCCCAGGTCCGGCTAAAGACGCAGATGTCGTCAATATACGCCACGGCAAAACTCTCCATCCCCCGCAGGAACTGATCCACCAGGCGCTGGAAGGTGGCCGGCGCTCCCTTGAGGCCGAAGGGCAGGATCAGAAACTCGTAGAGCCCCAGAGGGGTGATAAAGGCCGATTTCAGCCTGGCATCTGCGTCCAGCGGCACTTGCCAGTAGCCCTTTGTAAGATCCATGGTGGTGAGGTACCGAGCGCCTCCCAGCTTGTCTAGGAGCTCATCAGGCCTGGGCATGGGGGTAGGCATCAGATACGGTGATGGCATTGAGCTTTCGATAGTCCACACAGAACCGGATCGACCCGTCCCTTTTGGGGACCAGCACCACCGGCGAGGCCCAAGGGCTGGAAGATGGCTGGATCACGCCCAAAGCCAGCATGTCCCTGACCTCTCTTTGTAGGTCCTGGGCAGTTTTCCCGGTGACCCGAAAAGGGGAACATCTTATAGGGGGATGTGATCCAGTCTCTACCCATTGGACAGTCAAATTAATGCATCCAGGCTGGTTGGAAAACAGCTGTCGGTATAGATGCAGCACCCCTGTGATCTCAGCATGCTGGGCCAGGGTCAGCTGATCAGAGAGGGGAATTGCCTCCAGGGGGGGAACCAGCTTTTGTCCCAGGGAATAGATCCACTAAAGGGTCATCTCCCTGCTCCTCCCAATGTCCACACATGGCCAACACCACATTCCCCCTGTCATAGTATGGCTTCATCATATTCACATGGTGCACCCGGCGGTGATCAGCCCGGTTCGACAGCTCCACCACATAGTTTACCTCATTTAGTTGCTTGACAACCTTGAAGGGCCCTTCTCAGGTAGCCTGGAGTTTGTTTTTCCTCATGGGGATGAGAACAATCACTTGATCCCCGGTGGCGAAGGTGCAGGCCCGTGCCGTGCGGTCATACCAGACCTTCTGCTTCCTCTAGGCTCTGGCCAGATTCTCCCTGGCCAGGCCCATGAGCTCGGCCAGTCTTTCCCGGAAGGTCAGGACATACTCCACCACTGACTCTCCATCGGGAGCGACCTTCCCTTCCCATTCGTCTCTCATCAGGTCCAGGGGCCCCCTTACCCGCCTTCCATATAACAGTTTGAAAGGCAAAAACCCAGTAGATTCCTGGGGTACCTCCCTCTACGTGAACAGCAGGTGAGGTAAGTACTTGTCTCAGTCTTGCAGGTGCTGGTTCATAAATGTTTTTAGCATCATCTTTAGTGTCCCATTGAACCTTTCCACCAGCCCGTTGGACTGGGGGTGATACGCTGAGGCCCAGTTGTGCCGGACCCCACATTTCTCCCACAAGCACCGGAGCAGGGCCGACATGAAGTTGGACCCCTGGTCCGTTAAGACTTCCTTGGGGAACCCCACCCGGCTGAAAATGGTCAGCGGCGCATCTGCCACGGTGTCTGCTTCGATAGAGGACAAGGCCACCACCTCAGGATAGCGAGTGGCGAAGTCTACTACCACCAGAATGTATTTCTTCCCCGACCAGGTCGCCTTGCTGAGAGGTCCCACTATGTCCATGGCCACCTTCTGGAAAGGTTCTTCTATAATAGGTAAAGGCCTCAAAGCTGCTTTCCCCTTGACTCGGGCCTTCCCCACCCGCTGGCAGGGTCACAGGATCGGCAGTACTGTCGAACATGGGTAAAGACCCCAGGCCAGTAAAAGTTCTGTAGCAGCCTCTGCCTGGTGCGCCGGATTCCCTGGTGCCCTGCAAGAGGGATGTCATGGGCCAGGTACAGCAGCTTGTGGCGAAACTTCTGGGGAACCACCAGCTGCCTCCTGATCCCCCGTGACTCCACCTCCCCGGGGGGAGCCCATTCTCGGTACAGGAACCCCTTCTCCCACAGGAACCTCTCCTTGCAACCTCTCCTCATGGTCTGTACCGCACTGAGGTTAGCCCGTTCCCTGGGCTTCCGCAAGGAGGGATCCTTCTGCAACTCGGCCTGGAACTCAGCAGCTGGGACAGGGATGGGGACCTGTTCTCTCTCGCTGGCTGGGTCTGAGGCCGCATCCCCTCTGAGCCGTGTCCCTGGTCGGTCCCTCCCCTCGGGCAGAGTACCTTCCCCGTTGTCAGGGTGCAGTGCCCTGCGCCGACTCTGACTACGGGTCACGACCAGGGCACCCCGGGCATTGCTGGGCCAGACCTCCAGGTCCCCCACCATTAACACCTCCGTGGGCAAATATGGGTGTACCCCCACGTCCTTGGGGCCCTCCTTGGCCCCCCACTTCAGGTGTACCCTCGCCATGGGCACTTTGAATGGGGTCCCGCCCACGCCCATCAGGGTCAGGTAGGTGTAAGGCAACATCCGATCTGAGGCCACCACCTCGGGTCGGGCCAGCGTCACCTCTGCGCCCGTGTCCCAGGACCCAGTGACCTTTCTCCCATTTACCTCCAGGCACTCGCTCCGCAGGGGCAGCCTCGCCCCCACCCTGTAAACCAAAAACTCGGAGCCTGGAGCATCCAGCCCCCCAGAGGAGCTGACCTGGGGCCCTCCTCCCTCCTTCGACGGTGGTACGCGGCCAGCCTCCCTTTCCTGGGAACACTGCCCCTCGTCCAGCTGGGTCTCTACCAAGTTAATCCGGTGTGAGGTCGGTCTGCTCAGTCTGTCCTTGAGCCTGGGGCACTGGGATCGTATGTGGCCCCTCTGGCCACATTGATAGCAGCTCATGTCCCCTTGGTCCCCTCGAACTGGTCGGTTGTCCCTGACGCTAGGCGTTCCCCTTGGGAGGGGGTTCTCCCGATTCCCCCTTTGGGTGGTCCCAGGATGACTCTCTCTCTGCATTGCAGCGGGCCTGTTCCTTTGGGGCTCCTCCCTGCCACCCCCCGACCGGCTCTTCACAAAGTCATCGGCCAGCCGCCCTGCATGTTGCGGGTTCTCCGGCTTTTGGTCCCTCAACCACAGTCTCAGGTCGGATGGGCACCGCTCATACAGTTGCTCCAGTAGCAGCAGTTTAATCACGTCCCCCTTCGTCTGGGCCCCATCTGCCCACTTGCTGATGTATCCCTCCATGCGGACGGCTAGTTGCAGATAGGAGACCTCAGGGGTTTTATACTGACTCCGGAACCTCTCCCGTACATCTCAGGAGTCAGCCCAAACTCGCGCAGCAGGGCCTGCTTGAATAGTTTGTAGTTCCCTTTCTCCGCCTCTTCCAGCTGGCCGTACAATGCCACGGCCTTGGGGTCCAGTAAGGGGGTGAGAACTCGGAGCCTGTCCACAGGATCTAGCTGGTGCAGCTTGTAGGCCATCTCAAAGGCATCCAGGAAGTCATCCATGTCCTTTCCCTCCTTACGCTGGGGCAGGATGCACTTATCAAAGCTCTGCGCAGTCCTGGGCCCCCCCTCACTCACCGCAGCCGGGGGCTCACTGCCCCTCAGCCTCACCAGTTCCAGCTCATGATGATGCTGTCTCTCTTTCTCCTCCCGGTCATGTTCTCTCTGTTTCTCACGATCCTCCAGCTCTCTCAGTTTTAGCTCCTTCTCCCATTCCAGCCGCTTCCGCTCCACGGATGCCGAGCGTCGCCGGGACGATCCCCTGCTGGGGGGTGAGCTTCGCTGGGAGGATCCCCTGCTGGCCGGAGGGGTCACAGTGCCCTCGGTATTCACTAGGCTCCTCCCCGCCCTTCCCCTAGGCATAGGGATGGGGGGTCTCGGGAAGCCCTCAGCTGCCGGCTGACCACTCCCAGCTGGGACAGACACTGGGGCCTGCGCTGCATCTGCCAGGCTGCTTCCCTCAGACACAGGGATCAGTTCATTCAAGTGGTCTCCCTCCTCCAGCTGGGCAATCAGCTGGTCCTTGGTGAGCCTCCCTCTGCGCAGCCCCCTCTGCTTGCACAGCTCCACCAGGTCGCACTTACGCCGCTTGGCATACATCTTCCTGCTGGCCACTCGCAGGCCGGGGTGCTCACCGCTCCCCACGGTTTCCAGGGAGACCCCTAGTGCACCAGCCCTTCTTGAGGTCACCACCTCTCTGCCAGGGTCGAGCCGCAGACTCCTCCGCCCCTGGGACCGCTCGCTGCAATCCCCCGGGGGACCCTGTTACTGCAAATTCTTTATCTCTGGTCACACACTCCCAGGGGTTAATTACCCCTAAAATTGTCCCTTTCTTTTACTGCTCCCCAGTCACTTACTGCAGGAAGCGCCGTCCATGGGGGTGCAGTAAATCCCACCGCTACCACCAGTTGTCACGGAGTGTGGGAGAGTCTGGTCCTGCACCCCTCTTCCTAGGACTCACAGTGACTCTCAGCCAGCCAGTAAAACAGAAGGTTTATTGGACAACAGGAATGCAGGTTACAGCAGAGCTTGGAGGCACAGCCAGCACCCCTCAGTCAAGCCCCTCTGGGGTCCAGGAAGCTTAATCCCCTAAATTCCAACCACCCAGCCCAAAACCAAAACTAAACTCCCCTCCCTCCAGCCGGCCCCTTCCTTTGTCCACCTTCCCGGGCAAAGGCGTTGACACCGCTCCCTGGCTCAGGTTACAGGCTGAGCACTTGTCTCTCACCTAAAGTAATCCCTGGCTCTCCCATCCCCCACACAGACAGCCCCTACTCCATCACACCTTCTCACACTGCTTTGCTGGACATTCAGCCAGCCTCTTCAAGCCCTGTTATCACCCAACACGACAGCAGGTGGCGCCATACACCCAACTAAGCTACCTGAGTGCTTTACCTGAGCCACTCAAGGAGAGAGAGAAGACAACAGCCAATTTCCCAGTGATAAGTGCTGGCAAACAGATCAAAGCAGATGACTTAGCAAATAACCAAAAACTCAAAAAAGCCTAACATACTAGATGGATAGAATTTGAATTAGCAATTTCTCACCCTGACTGATGATAGAAGCAGTCCCCCATGTTTCCATACACAAGCTAGAAATCCCTTTACCCTGGGACCAGCACATCCCCCAGTTCAGTCTTTGTTCCTCAGGTGCTTCCAGGAGTTCTTTTGTGTGCGGAATGAGGCCAAGAGATGCCATCACACCCCACCTTATGTAGCTTTTCCATATGTCATAGAATCATAGAATCTCAGGGTTGGAAGGGACCTCAGGAGGTCATCTAGTCCAACCCCCTGCTCAAAGCAGGACCAAACCCAACTAAATCATCCCAGCCAGGGCTTTGTCAAGCCTGACCTTAAAAACCTCTAAGGAAGGAGATTCCACTACCTCCCTAGGTAACCCATTCCAGTTCCAGTAACCCTTTGTTCCAAACTCAGTTCCCATTCCAGTTTGTGGAAAAATACAGGTACCAAAATGGAGTTTAGTGTCAAATGGTCTGGTCACATGCTCTAGCATGTCCTGCTGAGTCATAGTAGCCGTGACTCATAGGCTGGCTGAAACATTCACAGGAAGGCTAAGCTCTTCCACGGTCCATTGTCTTTGTTGATGAGCCATGAACACTGTCTGGCTTCTTTGTTGTACCTGAAAGGCTTGTTGTGGCTGTTACCCAGAGTAAGCACAGTTGAAATACAGATACAGAGTCAATATCCATAACTTCAGATACGAACATGATATGTGCACACAAATAGGACAATCATATTCAGCAAATCATAACTTTTCCAATGACACTGAACATGACGCATCTTGCACAAAATGCCTCATAATTATGTCCTAATCATTTGATAATCATACCACTAGGCTGCATGTGGGGTGTAGTGTCAGGGCCTAATTTCAAGGCACAGGTGTTGGGAATGGAACTTCCCCTCTTTGTGGAACAGGAAATAACCCTCTAGCCATGGCTGTGAAAACTACCCAGACTCCCAGTGCTGAAGCCTGAACCTACTGACACTTCATTAGTTACCACCAACCCCGATCTTTGTGGCAACTGCAAACGTTATCAGTGATGATTATATATTCTCTTCCAGGTCATTGATAAGAATGTTAAATAACACAGGGCCAAGAACCAATCCTTGTGGGAACCCCCTAGAAAGAAATCTACTCAAGCATGGTTCCCCATTTACAATCATAGTTTTTAATCTATTTAATGTATGTTGTGTTTATTTTGTATCATTCTAGTTTTCTAGTCAAAATGTTGTGCTGAACCAAGTCATATGCCTTAGAGAAGTTTAGGTGTATTACATCAATACTATTAGTTGCAACCAAACTTTTGATCTCATGCAATAAGGATATCCAGTTAGTTTGATTGGATCTGTTGTCTCTGAACCTTTGTTAATTGGTACTAATTATATTACCCTCCTTTCATTCTTTATTAATTAAATCCATATTCGCTGCTCCATTATCTTGCCCAGTATCAGACTAACACTCTCATAATTAGCTGGGTCATCTCTTTTACACTTTTAAAATATTGGCACGGCATTAGCTTTAGTCCAGTCTTCTGGAATTTCCCCAGTGTTCCAAGTCCTAATTATAATCACCATTAAAAGTCCACCACACTCCTCCACCAGGGCTTTCAAAACTCTTGGGATACAAGTTATCTGGACCTGCTTATTTAAACATGTCTAACTGTAATAGCTGCTGTTCAACATCCTCGTGAGTTATTGTTGGAATGGAAAGACTGTCGTCGTCAACGTCTTATATGACTTATATCATCTGTTTTTCTCCAAATCCAGGAGAGAAATATTTATTTAACACTTTTACCTCTTCTGCATTATTTTTGATAATTCTGCCATTTCCATGTAGTAATTTACCACTTCCATTGTTAGGATTAATTTTGTACTTAATATACTTTTTAAAAACTTCCTTCTTATTTTCATTAATTGGTCATTGATTTCTGATAGCTTCCCTTGCCAACTTTCTACAATTCTGACCTTCTATTCTTTACTATTGACTTCCCCTTTCTTCCATATATTTTATTTGGAGAGTGTTGGGATTCCTACCAGGGAGCCACCAGCAGGGTCCAGAGACAGCCCCATCTCCTATATTAAGCTCTGGCTAGTAGTTATGTGATAAACGTGAAGACCCTGCCTCCGTCTGTCAGCTGGGAGACACAGAGGTTCTCTCTTTCCACCCTCTGATGCCTCCTGGCTGTTCTAGGCAAGGTGGGGTGGGACTCTGTTAACATGTGCCTCCCAGAGCTTCCATTTCCCTGGTGCTGCTGTTCTGTGAACAGTGGGGTTGTGAGTGGGGCAGCAGGTACTGAGTGTTGGACTCTTGCACTTTCAGGGGCCGGTGACCTTCGAGGAGGTGGCTGTGTACTTCACCAGGGGAGAGGGGGCTCTGCTGGACCCCACTCAGAGAGCCCTCTACAGGGATGTCATGCAGGAGAACTATGAGAATGTGACCTCGCTGGGTAAGGAGTCCTGTCCCCTGGCTTATTAGAAGCTGTGGGGTCTCTAAAGAACCTGAGTAGTAATAACTTTATACCTTTATTCCTCATACAAGTTTTAACAAGTTTCCTTGCCCCCGCTTTTTTTGCCTTATCTCCCACCCACTAGTATCATTTTTGGACATTTGCCTTTTTGGTGCCGTCAGTCATTTTAAAATTGCATTTAATGTATCCTTATTGGATACATTAATAACTGTAGCTTTCATGCCTATTCCTCATTTTAAGAGGAAAATATACCTCCTTTAGAATTCTAAATTGAGTAGATAGGTGTATGACTCATGCCTGGCTTGTGAGACAGTCAGATGAGCTCCTATTTTGATAGGAGAGCGTATAATGTTGCCATTCAGGACCCCACGGATGAAGGGAGAACAGAGCTGTGGGAAGGGAGGAGAAGAGGGGAGTAGATAATTCTGGGGTGTCAGGACATGGGGAGGGTGTGTGCAGGGTTAGAGCTAAGAAGCAGCAGGGAGGGACGAGGTTGTGAGAGACGAGGAGGGAACACAAGAATCTCCCAAGGTGCTGGGAGGTGTTGCTGGCTGAGAGTAATGGGAAGAAGTGGAGAGGAGTGTGCAGGAAGGGCACCGAGGAAGTGGCTCGTTGTCAGGTGCTGAAGCTAAGTGGCCTGTCCTTGTGGAAGAGTGGGAGCCCTTGGGGGTCTAGTGCACTCAAGGGGCACCTCCCAAGGACTGTTTAAAAGCCAGGGCATTGCACAGATCCTATGGATCCATGACAGTGCCAGAGGTTAAGCTTTATGGGGAAAAGATATCAAACAAGAAAAGGATCTAAATGCGTGTTTACCATCGCTCCCTCTCAGTCCTCAGGGGAATCCCTGATCTGTTCCAAAGTGTATTAAAACCTTCCTTAAAGGCTCACCTCTTGGTTATCAGGTCATGTCCATTTGTTAGAGGGTTTTCCCTTCACCCTCCCACTTCCCTGGTTCTTGTCACGCAGACAGCAAGCAGCAAATGACCAGAAGTCTGAAGCACAGATAATGCGATGTTTATTGGGGTTATTTCCAAGCAAGCATATTCCACTGCCCTAATGAACTTACACCTAGAAAAAATAATTATGCAGCAGACAGAAACAATTAGAGAACCAGACTGATTAACAAGGTTAAAGTGGTGGCCATAAAGATAAAACAGTACAGAAATGAGGGTTTCACAACCATTGATAAGTGATTTCTTTCCAGACAGGCTGCTATCAAACTAAGTTTTCTTTATCCATCTTAAGATCTGTATCTTTATCTGGTGGCGATGGGCACTATCAGGACAGGATCATCTTCCTAACAGCCCAATAGCACCTTATTTCTGTGTGACTGGTTAGGGATGTGAGGATGTGACCCTTCGCTTCCCAGCTTATGGCTGCCCCTGCTGCTTAGCCAAAGGCCTTAGCCTAAGAACAAGGCCTCAGCCTATCCTAGTGAGAGAAGGCCCTTACACAGGCAGACTGAGATTTTGATAATTAGCTAGTTACAGGGGTATAAAGACAAAGTGATAAAAATACACCTACGTTCTTAAAGTCTAGGCTTTACAGGCAGGCCTGAATATCTCTATTCTAACAGTGGGTTCTACCCCTTCCCCCATTCTGTGTCTGTCCTGTCTATTTAGATCGGGGTCGGCAACCTTTCAGCAGTGCTGTGCTGAGTCTTCATTTATTCACTCTAATTTAAGGTTCCGTGTGCCAGTAACACATATTAATGTTTTTAGAAGGTCTCTTTCTATAAGTCTATAATATAGAACTAAACTATTGTTGTATGTAAAGTAAATAAGGTTTTTAAAATGTTTAAGAAGCTTAATTTAAAATTAAATTAAAATGCAGAGCCCCCCCGACCAGGGGCCAGGACCCAGGCAGTGTGAGTGCCACTGAAAATCAGCTTGTGTGCCGCAGGTTGCCTACCCCTGATTTAGATTGTAAATTCTTCAGGGCATGGGCCATCTACTATTCTTTGTTTGCACTTTGCCTAGCACAATGGGGACCCACTGTTAGTTGGTCCTTAGGCACTAAGGTAATGAATATGATTTGTTATAATAGTAACTCTCCTGCCCCTTTGAGCCAAGGAAGATGGCCTTGGGATGCGTAGCCTTATTTGGGGTGTGTTAGTAATGTTGATTTGATTTATCAACTTAATTTAATTTGTATTGTAATTATTTTAATTAATTAATAATACTTAATCATTTATATTAATTAATATGGGTTTAGGCTTGCCAATTTGTTTAATCAGAAGATAAAAGTTCGTGTTTTGAATCGGGTTCCACAGAATTGATAAAGGGACCTTCGGGGGTATGACAGGAAGCTCACAGGGAGACAGATATAGTCATAAAAACTTTATTAAACTCAATGAAATAGTAAGTAAATTGTAAAACAGGTAGAATTACAGAGTTACAATTGTATTACTGTTATTCAGGAGATACATATGATGATACAATATTATGTGCTGCAAGCTTTGGTTAATATTCACACCCTGTTTTGATAAACTGCTGTTGGCCTCGCCTCTGGCGGTTCTGGTTTCACAGCTCTTGCAAGGGAAACTAATGCAAAGAGCTGTCAAATCTACTTTGGAATTTACTTTTTAGGTCAACTAAATAATCTGATACACAAATTAAAATAAAGTTTAGAGAGACCAAGCTTAGCCGAGTCCCTTTTGAACTTAAGGTTTGAAAAGAAAATAAGTGCAGCGTATTACTGGTTAATAGCTGTCGTAGATGGATAGCATGAATACGTAGTTGAAGATGGTGAAGTGTAGAAAAGAAGGAGGAGGTCGAGGTGGGAGTGGGGATACCATCGTGAGGTAGGTTACCTCTTTTTATAGAAATAAATGCCGGAAATCCTTCCTCTTAAGCCCAAATTTCAGTCTTCCCCCATAGAAATGTTAGGGTACGCTTACTCCATAGGCTAGTATGTATGTGCGTATGGATGACAGGTATCTGCGCACTTGTGGGGTACTTGTTCAGTCTGTGAGTGCAACTTTGAAAAATCCCCTTTGCTATTCTTCATTGTCTGTTGGTCTAGGTAAAGGGTCTTAGACCTAAGCGTAGGCACTTTGTTTGGGTATAGGAAAAACAGTTCCTTTTCTGGGTAAAAGGGCACAGGATATAGCTATGCTAACTTTGCTTTAGCTTAAAATGCAGGTTTTTGGCCTGTAGGTTTCTTGCATTACAGCCAAATATTTTTGTAATATGAATTAATAAACCTATCACAATACTGTACTTATAAGAAAAAAGATATTGATGCAGGCAAGCAGATGAATCCTGAGAGCTACAGATGTTACTGTCTAAAAATGAGATGGGGTTAAAACTATGGAATATTCTTTGTGACAAGTATCCCACAAATTCCACTGACCTCCCTTGTTTTCTTTGCCTGCAGTAGGGTTTCCAGTTTCCAAACCTGATGTGATCTCGCAGCTGGAACGAGGGGAAGAGCCGTGGGTCCCAGACCTCCAGGGCTCTGAGAAAGAAGTGGTCCCGAGAGCTTCCTTTGCAGGTGAGGAATTGGTTCAACAACTCAACAACTGCTTAGGAATGCAGGAAACATTTGGGATGCCCTACAAAGACCCCATGAGCTCTTCAAGTTCAGGATTCTTCCCTGCAGATGTGGAATCATTATGGCAGATGTCACTCATGGCTTCCCTCCTATTCTGACTGACAACTGGCAGCAGGTCCCTCCCTGATCTCACTTTCCCCGAGAGTTATGGTGCAATGAGGACCCAGAACTGATCCCTTCCTCTCTTCTCTGTGGAAGGGTTTGGGGAAAATCAGCACCTGATAGGTTTGATCTCTCCCAGATATATTTTGGTTTCCATTCCTCTCTCTGACATTTCCTTTTTCTCAGGCACAGGGAGTGACCTATGTCTGGATTCTCTCTGTCTCCCATCCGGCGATGGGCTGGTGAGTGAGAACGAGGAGGAGAAACCCCAGCAGGAAGACACTGTGCAAGTATATCCACATTGGATGTTATCAGGAAGATCCAAAGGGAATGTTTCCAGGAGTTGTACACTCCCAGAAAACACAAAAGCCTGTGAGACTCAGCAGAGGCCAGAGCAAAACTACAGTAGCCACTCAGCCCTTATTCCACGCAACAGAATCAACTTGGAAGAGAGACGCTACATGTGCCATGAGTGCGGGAAAAGCTTCCGGCGGAGCTCTCACCTTATCAGACATCAGAGAATCCACACTGGGGAGACGCCCTACACGTGCGCTGAGTGTGGGAAAAGCTTCGGGCGGAGCTCAAACCTTATCAGACATGAGAGAATCCACACAGGGGAGACGCCCTACATGTGCGCTGAGTGCGGGAAAAGCTTCAATCGACGCTCAAACCTTATTACACATCAGAGAATCCACGCTGGGGAGACGCCCTACACGTGCTCTGAGTGCGGGAAAAGCTTCGGGGAGAGCGCTCACCTTATCAGACATGAGAGAATCCACACAGGGGAGACGCCCTACACGTGTTCTGAGTGCGGGAAAAGCTTCAATCAACGCTCAAACCTTATTACACATCAGAGAATCCACACTGGGGAGACGCCCTACACGTGCTCTGAGTGCGGGAAAAGCTTTGGGCAGAGCTCAACCCTTATCGCACATCAGAGAATCCACACTGGGGAGACGCCCTACACGTGCTCTGAGTGCGGGAAAAGCTTCAATCAGCACTCTACCCTTATCGCACATCAGAGAATCCACACAGGGGAGACGCCCTACACATGCTCTGAGTGCGGGAAAAGCTTCAGGCGGAGCTCTCACCTTATCGTACATCAGAGAAACCACACAGGGGAGAAGCCCTACACGTGCCCTGAGTGCGGGAAAAGCTTCAAACAGAGCTCAAACCTTATTACACATCAGAGAATCCACACTGGGGAGACGCCCTACACGTGCTCTGAGTGCGGGAAAAGCTTCGGGGAGAGCGCTCACCTTATCAGACATGAGAGAATCCACACTGGGGAGACGCCCTACACGTGCTCTGAGTGCGGGAAAAGCTTCGGGCAGAGCTCTCACCTTATCAGACATGAGAGAATCCACACAGGGGAGACGCCCTACACGTGCTCTGAGTGCGGGAAAAGCTTCAAACAGAGCTCAAACCTTATTACACATCAGAGAATCCACACTGGGGAGACGCCCTACACGTGCTCTGAGTGCGGGAAAAGCTTCGGGGAGAGCGCTCACCTTATCAGACATGAGAGAATCCACACAGGGGAGACGCCCTACACGTGCTCTGAGTGCGGGAAAAGCTTCAAACAGAGCTCAAACCTTATTACACATCAAAGAATCCACACTGGGGAGACGCCCTACACGTGCTCTGAGTGCGGGAAAAGCTTTGGGCAGAGCTCAACCCTTATCGCACATCAGAGAATCCACACAGGGGAGACACCCTACACGCGCTCTGAGTGCGGGAAAAGCTTCAATCAGCGCTCTACCCTTATCGCACATCAGAAAATCCACATGAGAGAGAACTGTTTTAAATCCCTTGACTAGGGCTGGAGAAAGGTTTTTTGGTTTTGTTTTTTAAATCACATTTGCTAATTCCCACACAGTGATTTTTGTACCATCTTCACCGTGGTGTCTCAGCTCCACCAGATCAGTTGCCTGGTTCTGCCTTTTGCAGCTCATCCTTCTTTGGTGTCAGTCCTGTGATCTTTTCTATCAACTCCTTTCCTTTGAGTCAAATGAGTGTGTTTCCCTCCTGCCAGGAATGTTCGTCAGCTCCAGGTGGGAGAGAGGTTTGATCCCAACAAGCTACACTGAGGCTAAAGCTACCTGTGCCTTCCATCCACTAGGACTGTATATGGTGTTGGCTGCTCAAGTTAGTGATCTTGGTGTAACAAGACAATTATAGTTGTTGTGCAGATGCAGCCCAGGTGTAGGGGTTGCCATTAGCTTCCCCCTTGACCTGACCTAAACTCCATCACTTTCCCTAGTCTAAACAAACCCTGAGCATCACGGTTATACTGTTCCCCCATTTCAAAGCCATTGTTAGTCATCGAGTTCACTCTTGGGGAAGAAGTTGTTTCACTCCCAGTTGCTCTGATGTTGGTTCAGGTTGTGCTGCAGAGCAGATATTTTTACTACCATTTTTCTCACTTAAAATATATTGAACTATAACAAAGAGCAGGAACAGGGCAGGGATAGGGGAAAATGTCATTTCACCCTCTGGAACAACAGAAGAAGATGGGGTAAATCAGAGGGATTCCCTTATTCCCCATCACCATCCCAATCCCCCCCTGTTGTTCAATTGGTTAGGTCAATATTTTTTCTGAAGGGCTGGGAAGAGGATTCCCTCGTAAATAACTTGTAACTAAACAAAGTGCCCATGCATTGGGCTCCCAAAGCCGTTGTGGCCCAGGCCCTGCAGGAAGTGGCTCCTGAAGAGATCTCCTTCCTCATTAGCTGCATGTTGCCTATTATTTGGGAAATACAATCCCTATCTAGACAGAGATGGGAAAAATGGAAGTGACTTTTCTCTTCAGCTCACCCCTGGGAGATGCTGCAACTGTGTAGAAAATGAAATCCGTGTTGAATGTGCTATAGCTGCAGAAAGATACCTATTTTTAATAGAGACCTGACATTTGGTGTCTTACAGGGATTCTAAATCGCACCTGAATTTAGTCCCTAATTTTAATCTGTGCCACCAGATTAAATAAATAAAAGGGCATATTTGGGGGAGTTGTACCTCACTGTCGCTACTGATCTGTTGTGCGGTTGGTGAAGAATTCTACGCCAGAGAAGTGTCAAATTAATCCAAGGAAAGTCAAAGATTTGACAAGAGCTCAGGTAGAAATTGCAGCTACTAGTGGTTGATTTTCACCCCAGAGATGGAAGCTATGGTGACCTGTGGCCCAGGTAAACTATTTTTAGAACTTGCTCCCTAGTTAAGTGGCATTGATCACACTCCTAAAGGACACCATAATTAAATTGGGCACAACTGTCTTTTACCATTTGGATCCAAAGCACAGAGAGAAACAGCTGATTCCTTCAGAGTCATTCCGTGCCTACGGGTCCCAATCTGGCTGCCTTGTTGGACAAGAAGCACTTCCCTGCTGGCCAAACAATGGCAGCCAATGAGGGAATGTATCAGATGTGAAGTTCAGACTGCAGGATACTTGAATGCTGAGTCCCGAGGCTGTGGTTTAGTCCAGACCTGCACAACTTGTAAAGCGGCGAGGGCAAAATTACTCCAAAGAAAACACCTGAGGGATGAAGCCCCCCCCCGGCCTCACCGAACACCACCCCCCAGCACCGCTGAGCCCCTCCCCAAAACAATCCCCCGCCAAGTTCCGCCCGCCCCGTGGAAACAAACCCTCCTTCCCTAGCACCGTCCTGCCAAAACGGTGGCATTGAACCTTGGTAATATGTTATAGCGGGCCTCTAAGGTAGTATAATTAAGGTAAAAGGAAAATGTCTTTTTGCTAGAAGTAGAATAAGATCTTCCCCCCACTTTGTAATCAGTTGCCCTGTGGAGTGAATGAGGTGGGACTGAGGAAGGCAGGACCCCCAGACAGCTGCAACCCTTGGAGAGGGGCTGGGAGCCAGACCAGATCAGCAGACCAGGTCAGCCACTGACTCATAGCTCGTCTCCTCAGTCCCCTGCTGCCGGCTCACCAGCCCCTCCCACTCGCCTCCTCAGCCCGCCCCCTTCCATGCCGCCGGCTCACCCGCCCCTTCGCCACTGCCCACCACTCGCCTCCTCAGACCCCCTCCCTCACCTGCTATTGTGTCATACAGGAGGCCTGTGATATGCAGGGGTTAGATTAGATGCTCTAATGGTCTCTTCTGGCCGTAAAGTCGACTAATTTCTGAAAAACTGAGTGTAGCATTGGGAGCAGCATCTGATGTTTCCCTGTCTAGCCGGCTTGCTGCGTAGAAAGAACGCTCCTTGAGTGGGGTGACCACAGGGAGTAGCTCAAACCTCCAAAGGGCCTGGCCAGGGGCAGGACATTAGCCCAGCAAGGGAGGGATGTGGCAGTGACATCACAAAGGCCTTTTGCAGGACCTCAGCCTATTGGTCAAAGGTGGTGGGGAGGTGGTGACCTCACAGAGAGATGCTGACATCAGCCTGGCAGGTCAGGGGCGAGGGGCCAGGGAAACCTCAGAGACCCCTGTGGCTTTGCTTCAGCAAGTCTCCTTCTCCAGGTCTCTCTTTGAGGACTGAGAAAGTATTCGGGTTCACGGACGTGAGTGCCAGCAGGAACCTCTTTCGAGTTTTCTCCTTCCCTTTCGGTGATTTTACTAGAAAACAGCCATCCCTGTTTAGAAGGTAAGAGCCTCCTCGAGGTTTGAAACCTGTTCAGTCTGATCCATCTGCTGACAGTCGAATTCTAGGCATGGAAAACACGAGCTTAAGGAGGCAGAAGTTTATTGCGCATCTGGGATTTTGTCCCTTAGAATCACTGGGGACATTAGGGTTTGTTGTTTTTGTTTCACCTTTTCCTCCATCTCTCCCTCCCTCCTTTCTCTTCGTCTCTTGCTTCTTTTGTCCTTTCTCCTGTGCCCCTCCCAACATTAGGAGAGGTAGGTTTGTGTGTGTGTGTATAGAGAAATCTCTGTATTAACTATCTCTATAAATCTTTATGACGTTGCATTGTGTTATTTTGTATTAAGTATCTTTATGACATTGCATCTTGCATGATGTTATTTTGTATTTCATATGACTTGGCATTGTGCCTCTCTTATTTTCATACAACTTTGTATTAGATCCCTATATAGAAAATTGGTAGAAAACTTTATCAAATGTTATAGCCCCTAAGGATAGTATAGTTAAAGTAAAAGAAACATGTGCCTGTTTGCTAGAAGTAGAATAAGATCTTCCCCCCACTCTGTAATCAATTGCCCTATTGACTGAATGAGGTGTGAATGAGTGAGGCTTGGAAGACACCCACCTCCAGACAGCTACAACAGTTGCAGAGGAAATGGGAGCCAGAGCAAAGGACAATACAACTTGTCAAGTGGGCCCAACAAAGAAGGGCAGACATATTGACGGCCTCAGGGATTAGAAGCAAGCACCTTCTTTAGAAAACACCCTCTTTGAGCAGCATTGGGACAACACCCAGAGAAAAGCAGCACAAAGACCAACGGACACAGACCCAGATTTTGAATCTGGTCTAGATTTGCATAAGAGGGAAGCTGCTATAAATGTGAGGTGTCTTGCAGAAGGACCCCGGGTCTCGTCTTGTCACCATCGGAGCATTGCTCTGGATCGGCAGAAGCCCGGCTCCATCCCTCCCCCATCTAACTCACCTGGCCAGTGCAGTTAAGGGGAGCAACTAGTTGGTAACAACAGCAAGACAGAGTGTGTGTGTGTGTGTGTGTGTGTGTGAATGCATGACTGTGATATATATCTCATATGCATATCATAGAGTATTAATTGATACCTGTATTACTAATAAATGTGGCGTTTTGCCTTAATCTCCCTGAAAAGATCCTGTATAGTACTTTGAGTACAACATTTTGGTGGAGAATTGCGAAAGGGGGAAAGGTTCCACGAGCATTTATTGAGTAAAGAAAAACTTTGATATTGAGTATTAAAAGTATTGAAAAGTGATTGATCCAGGGCCGCCCGGGGGGGGGGGCAAAGGGGGCAATTTGCCCCGGGCTCCGCAGGGGCCCCCAAGAGAAGAGCGGAGGCTCCTGCCTCCGCCCCTCTCTTGGAGCCTCGGCGCATCAAGCGCCGAGTCTCCGGCCGAGCCCCTGAGCCCCGCCCCGAGCCGAGCCGCGTGGTGAGGGGGCGGGGCTGGGAGCTCCAACGGGGCCTGAGCCCCGCCCCGCTCAGAGCGGTGTGGGAAGGGGGCGGGGCAGCTGCCTCCGCTGGGCGTGGAGCTCCCAGCCCCGCCCCCTCACCACGCGGCTCTGAGCGGGACGGAGCTCAGGCCCCGCCGGAGACGCGCTCGGGTAAGGGGCGGGGGGGGTAAGAGGCTGAGGCCGGGGCAGGGGGGGGAAGCGGGACCTGCCGCCGCCGAAGCGCAGCCCGGTCTTCGGCGGCGGGAGGCCCCTTCTGTTCCGGGACCTGCCGCCGAAGTGCCCCGAAGTCCCGCGGCAGGGGGACCCCCCCGCCACCGAATTACCGCCGAAGACCGGGCTGCGCTTCGGCGGCGGGTCCCGCTTCGGTGGTAATTCGGCGGCGGGGGGCTCCCGCCGCAGGTCTTCGGGGCACTTTGGCGGCGGGTCCCGGAACGGAAGGGCCCCCCGCCGCCGAAGACCCCGGGCCCCCGGAATCCTCTGGGCGGCCCTGGATTGATCATTAAGGTGTGCACACCCCCGGTGGTAGGAGGCAGGGTATAGAGAGGAGGAGAAGTAGCTTTCTCGCTCCCCCGGTCGTAGAGTGCCGGCAGTAGAAAAGAAGGGAGAAGAATTAAATTTCTTGCTCCAGGCGAAGAGGATAAGCATCACTGTTGTAATCCCAATAGGAGGTTGGGCATACTAGAAAATGTTTAAAGGTAAGCAGTCTTTTAAGAAGGCTCCCAGAGAGGGGACTGAAAAATTGGCGTTTGTAAAAGATGTTACCCCCTTTGAACAAATTTTGCAAAAATTTGGACACAGCCCTTGGTCTGATCAAGTGTTAGCTGATGTCCATACAATTTCAGACCTAGAGGATAGATTGGCCCAATATATCCTCATATGTAAACCCCCAAATGCAGCAGACAGAGATGCTGCAGGGATCTGGCTGCTGTGGGAGGCTTGTAATGACAGCTACCTCCACCTAGCAGCCTGTAAAGAGGAGAAAATATCTCTAAAAGAAAAACTATCCCAACTGGAAAAAGGGGTAGAAAATTGGAAAGTAATGGCACATTGGGAAAAAGAGGCTTGGGACCCCCGGGAAACATGGGAAGAAAATATGTGAAACAACCATTGTAAGCTGCTCTTTCAGGAATTAGGGGTTATAGTGCTTAATATTTATCAGGTTTTTTTGTTGTTGTGGTTGGTTGTTCACAACTGTTGGGAAAATGTAAAAACAAAAAACTGCATCAAGATTTACAAGCCTCTGCTGCAAAAGCAGAGAAATAAAAATGTATGTAGTACCCAAACCCAGTTAAGTGCCCTTAAGGTTGGGTACAGAGAGTTAAAACAGCACTCTCATATCTTACAGCAGCAGTAACATCAGAAAACCCAAAATATTTAAGACCCCAGAAGGGGCAGATTTTTGGGACCCCTCTGGAAAGTGGGAAGGGGAATATTTGGGTAGATTCCTCCTCCCAGGGCCAGAATGCCATGGCAAAGTGGCTGGGAATTTTAAAATGATTTTTTTTTGCACCACTTAATTAGCATTTGTGCAGCCCCAAGTACCATACACACAGTGGCAGAGACTAAGTAGGGTCTACCATGTGGAAGCACTGTACTAATTTATTTCTAAGCTTCTATCTTTCAGGCTCTAAAACCAGAACATCAGAAGAGCTGGTACCAGCTGAAAAGTTATAAAATACCATGGTTATAGTGTCGCGACAAAGTCTGTGTTCAGTTTTCTGTGTTGCATGTTCTCTGTTGCATGTTCTGTGTCTGTCTCTAGTGGTGTCTTGTACTAGCATTGGGTCCAGAAAAAAAAATATATATATATATAATATATATATATATATATATATATATATATATATATATATATATATACACACTATACTATACTAGACAGAGCAAATGTCTTTTCCTCTCTCTATTTCCCCCATGTCCATCCAACTTATCAATCACCAGTTGTGTCCAAAAGACTTTGGTCCCCAGTGCACCAGGTTTATTTTTTGTTAGGTTCTCTAGTAGTCATTTTGTTGTTAATTTTTGTTATTAATACATTTGTATTGTTAATTCCACACTTTCCTCTATGCACTCTGGTTCTACTTCCCGAAGTCCTAAAGGGAAGTTCTTGGGCCCCCATAACCTGTAAAGCCTTGGCCCATAATTGTAGGGCCCCATCTTTCAGGTCCCCAAAAACCTCTTAAGTCTTAAGAAGCTCCTGACCTCAGTAACTTTTATTGTTTGATGGCTATTGCAGCATCAAACTTGGGCCTCATCTTATGTGTCAATGTACCCAATTATTGTAATGGTTATAGTTTTATTGTATTCCCAATTATTATAACTATAATTGTTTGGATTTGTGTTTAGGTTATATCTGGTGTTTAGTCAATTGTAATGGTTTTAGTTATAGTCACCTAGTTATCATTGTTTGGTTTGTTTACAACAGATCACCTGTGCCCTAGCATAACAAACAAATTAGTGAACTAACAAAATCCACTTGAGAAAAAAATCCAAACCAGAAGTTTGGCTATCCTCCATGAGGGAGGAGAAATACTCAGGGTGGCTAAAAAGGCAAAACAATTCAGTATCCACCACTGGTACGATGTGTTTAAAGGTTGGTCACCCACCTGGTCAGCAGTCCTAAATATAATTTTCCATCCCATCATTATTCTATTAGTAATCCTAATTGTTCATGTAGAGAAATCTCTGTATTAACTATCTCTATAAATCTTTATGACCTTGCATTGTGTTATTTTGTATTAAGTGTCTTTCTATATTAAGTATCTTTATGACATTGCATCTTGCATGATGTTATTTTGTATTTCATATGACTTGGCATTGTGCCTCTCTATTTTCGTACAACTTTGTATTAGATCCCTATATAGAAAATTGGTAGAAAACTTTGTATCAAATATTATAGCCCCTAAGGATAGTATAGTTACAGTAAAAGAAACATGTGCCTTTTTGCTAAAAGTAGAATAAGATCTTCCCCCCACTCTGTAATCAATTGCCCTATTGACTGAATGAGGTGTGAATGAGTGAGGCTTGGAAGACACCCACCTCCAGACAGCGACAACAGTTGCAGAGGGAATGGGAGCCAGAGCAAAGGACAATACAACTTGTCAAGTGGGCCCCACAAAGAAGAGCAGACATATTGACGGCCTCAGGGATTAGAAGCCAGCACCTTCTTTAGAAAACACCCTCTTTGAGCAGCATTGGGACAACACCCAGAGAAAAGCAGCACAAAGACCAATGGACACAGACCCAGATTTTGAATCTGGTCTAGATTTGCATAAGGGGGAAGCTGCTATAAATGTGAGGTGTCTTGCAGAAGGACCCCGGGTCTCGTCTTGTCACCATCGGAGCATCGATCCGGATTGGCAGAAGCCCAGCTCCATCCCTCCCCCATCTAACTCACCTGGCCAGTGCAGTTAAGGGGAGCAACTAGTTGGTAACAACAGCAAGACGGCGTGTGTTTGTGAATGCATGACTGTGATATATATCTCATATGCATATCAGAGTATTAATTGATACCTGTATTACTAATAAATGTGGCGTTTTGCCTTAATCCCCCTGAAAAGATCCTGTATAGTACTTTGAGTACAACATTCCGCACTTAAAATATATTGAACTATAACAAAGAGCAGGAACACGGCAGGGATAGGGAAAAACGTCATTTCACCCGCTGTAACTACAGACATAGTTAGGGTAAGTCAGAGGGATTCCCTTATTCCCCATCGCCATCCTCCTTCAATCCATGCTAGAACTTAAGAATCCTTTTCCTTTCCCCCGTTGTGGGATGGGAGACTTCCCAAAGTACTCCCTGTGCTATAGCACATGGCTAAACTCAGAGAATAAACCCCAAATATCCCCTGAGCTTTGCTTTTTAGTTCTGTGTTTCCGATTACTTCAAGCCTGGGCACTGTGATTACCAGTTTCTCTAGCACTGTTCCTACCACTGTTTCTGTAACATATTTTGTTTGTTATGGGACAGGGTTGTTATTCCTTTGCCTAACCCCAACCTAGAAGGCCAGGATGTCTATTTTCTCTGGCCCTTCCCCACAGACAAATCTGACAGGGTTGCACCTGCCAGGAGCAAACAAAAAGCCCCACCGCTCACACACACACAAAGCAGATAGACACACACAAGACACAGAAGAAACTGAATTATTTGAGCTATCAACATTTCCACTTTCCCACAGCATGTTAGTTCTGAAGGTTGTTTTAATTTGTTTATTTTCTTGGAGCCAGAACTGGGGAAAGAGAACACTGGAGTCAGTGGAATTACAGCAGGAAGGGATACGTCTCATGATTCATCACTAACCAAAGGCTTTGTAGACAGAGCGATAATGTTACTGAATGGTCTGGCTAACCCTGCAGTTAGAAACAATCAGCTCTACGGGTGGCAAATTTCCAGAGGCTGTGCTGCTGATCATGAAATAGCAGCTTGTACACAAGTTCACGGGGGCTCAACCCTCTCTCTGGGGTGGAGGGGAGCCACACCAGGTCACTGCACACTGATGGGTCCAGGGAAATAGTCCAGCCGGGGTCTCCCTTGGCAGCCCTTGTGGCAGTCAGCTGCCCTGTGGGGCAAGAGGCTCAGGCCCTTCGGCAGGGCTGAGCCGTAACAACAGTTAAGGCCTGGCCCTAGGTCAGGGCGGGGCAGCAAACAGTGAGTCAGGAGGCTCAGGCCCTGCAGCAGGGCTGAGCAACAGTCACAGGCTTCGGCCTCCTCAGGCCAGGGAGAGGGGGAGTCTGCCCCCCAGGAATGGGGTGGCGGGGGGGACGCAGGCCCTCCCACTCCACTGCGTCCCAGCCCGGGACCCTAGCAGCGGCTGACGATCCGCTGCTTAGTCAGTGGGGATCCTGGCCGCAACACACCGACATAGGCGCCGGTATTGCTGCAGCCAGACTGGGGTCGGCTGCCCCCGGGCTACTTCCGTACGCCCCCTCGGGAGCTACCTGGATCCAGACATTGGCCTCTGCAGGGCCCAGGAGCATGGGCTCGTTGCGGCCGGGGCTGGGTGGCAGGTCCGGCAACTCCTCCGGGTAGCGGGCGCGGGGGAGCTCTGGCCAGTCTGGGTGGCTGCCTGGGGCAGCTGGAGCCTCCCAGTCTCGAGCTCCCCTGGGGACGTCTGCTCTCTCCGGCCGCTGGGGCCTGACTGAGCTCTGAGGGCCGGCCTTTATAGTTCCAGGTCGCCGCCTGATGCTTTGGGGGCGGGTTCAGAGCTCCCTAGCTCCGCCCACTCTGGCCTCCGGCTGGGCTCTTCCTCTGGGGTGGAGGGGAGCCACACTGCCTCACTACACAGCTGTTTAAAGGCAATGTGCTTCTATTTCAATGCCTCTGAAAGTACAGAAAACAATGGTCTGTGTTAAAGGAAAGTTGCCATTTCTCAGAGCACCAATTTCTGTTGTGTGTGTACAGAAAGGTTTGAATGTGTAGCAGTAGTTTAGTAAAACTTAACTATTTTATGTGTGTAACAGGCTCCTGCCCACCTCCAGCAGAGGTTTCAATCACATACGATGGCAACTTACCGAATGTCACACAATTAGTCCATCCCTCCCCATAGTCAGTCTCTGAACGGAATGTTTGAATGAGGCAGAGAACTGGGAAAGTATCGCAGTAGGAATACATTAAAAAGTGGGATTAATCAGAGCTGGGCTGCAGACAGAGCCTGTTCTAGAGCTGGTGAAGTGACAGGGACACATTCCCAGTAGTGCTGGCTCTGAAGTAACAGCAGAAGCAGATCAAAGAGAATGAGCTCATGGGCAGCTGCCCTGTCAGTGCATCACTCACCTGGCAGGTGTTACACAAAACACAGCACTTCCCCTCTGGAAGAGAAACACTTCCTCCCACTGCCACCACTTCATTATACTGTCCATGGGGCTGTTTGTCCTGCAGGACTTTGATCTCTCCGGGTGGTCCATGGTGATTCATAAAAGAGCCATTAGGGGAGCAGGAGTCATCCCAATGGAAATCTCTCCACTTCTTTCTCAGTGTTACCTTCTTAGCCCTGGCTTTGGAGATGACATTAGCCTTATCCTGTCTTGATTTTAGGTAGGATTTTGATCACCTTGTAGCCTTGAGGATTAATTTGTTGGTCTGTATAAAATGTCTTTTTGATAAATTTAAGTATGTAATAGGCTTATAGATTTATAGATTTGCAATAGCTGAAATGCAAGATACCTCCAGACATCCAGGTCAGACATCCTGTGACGTTGAAGGCAACTTTTAAGACCCTTACTCAGAAAAGTAATAGTAAGACAAATTACCTACGTAGACGTCTGAAGACCATTAACTGAACCAATAACAGTAAAGGGTGGAAATAGGGATTTTTGCCCACAAATCTAACAAGTACACCACAAATGCGTACATATCTGTCACTCATACGCACACACGTTAGCCTATAAGGCAGGTGTACCCTAACATTTCCGTGAGGGGAAAACAAAATTTGAGCATAGGAGGAAAGATTTCCAAATAATGCTCTATAAAAGGTAAAACAAATTACCATTAGGCAGGCGATACACCCATCTATCTGTTCCTGTTTACCCATCGCCTCAACCCCATCTACGCATCGATGCTACCCATCTATGAAGGCTGTTAACTATTGATAGGCCGTGGTATTATTTCTTTTCAAAGCTGTAAGTATAAAGGAATCTAGTTTCTGCTTTACCTTTTAAAAAGCACCTAGTTTATATAGGGTTAAAGTTAACTTCCTTTATCAAAAGTGTGAACAACACCCAAAGTGCTACTGCACAAAGTGAGTTTATAACAGTGTATTATCATAAATATATCTCTTAAAAAACTGTAATATTTTGTAACTTTGTAATCTCAAACTGTTTGAACATTTTTACATTTACTTATTGTTTCATTGATTTTAATAAAAGGTCTTGATGACTATTTCTGTCTCAGTGTAAGTTCCTGTCATATACCCCAAAGCTCCTTTTATAAACTCTGTAAAGCCTAATTCAGAACAAACTTTATCTTCTAATCATACACATTGGCAAGCCATACCCATATTATTAATATCCATTAATTATTATTACTAATTAATTTAAAAATAATTATCAAATTAAATGGATAAATTCCACCGACCCTACTAACCCACCCCAAATCAGGCTACAATCTGGGGCTTGGCAGCTTAGAACTTTTGAGGGCTTTTCTCTGCCTTTTTGGTCCCCGCTGCAGTCAGTACATTCTAGACATGGGCATGGTGACCTCCCTGGGGATCTTGACAGCTTTAGCCAGCTTCTTGGTGGCTATTTTCCTGCTCAGAGCCACTGTCGTCTTCTCATGCCTTGTCCTGGGGGCCCAGCTGCTGGTTGAATGGGAAGGAGCCAAAGTGCTGGTGACTTTAGCCCGCACCAAGTTGCCTTTGCTCGTCAGACTCCTGAACCCCAACTGGATGTGGTTCTTGTTCTTCTGCACAGCACAGCCTGGAGAAGAGGGATCTTCAAATGTACATTCCTATGATCCCTTTGTTTAATTGACGAAAACATAAACTAGACACTTAGAGGATTGGAACTGATTTCAGCTGATGGACAGGTTTGCTAGGTTTTTATGCATTTGGACAGTGAAATGTTGAGTGTTTACATACATTTCAAGCATCCCCGTATAGTGGAGCTCCTGAACATAATGGAGAATAGTATCAGAGGGGTAGCCGTGTTAGTCTGGATCTGTAAAACCAGCAAAGAATCCTGTGGCACCTTATAGACTATCAGACATTTTGGAGCATGAGCTTTCATGGGTGAATCCCCACTTCGTCGGATGCAAGTAGTAATCCTGGAAATTTCCACTACTTGCATCTGACGAAGTGGGTATTCACCCACGAAAGCTCATGCTCCAAAACGTCTGTTAGTCTATACGCTGCCACAGGATTCTTTGCTATAATGGAGAAAGGAAATCAAAATGTTTTCCCTTTTTTTAAAAAAATAAAAAAATAAAAGAATAAGGAGAGGCTTATTAGAGAGCACTTGGATTTGAAGCAAGGACCACTTGATCTGCAGTCAAACACTCTACCACTGAGCTATACCTCCATGAGAGCAGATGCTTTCCCCATTGTAGCTGAAGCACATCAGTGATTCCAATAGCAGGGGCAGGTTCTCTCTGGGGCACAGAGATTTTTCGGGGAGTTCGTGGCTCCTTTCTTTCCTCACCCTGGAGTAAATGCAGCTTTTTACTCCATGGTACATGTTTTATGGACTAACAACAGCAGCTTGAAGAAAGAGGAGAGTGAATATCTCACTCTCAGGGCAGAAGGTGGCCACGTCCCCTCTGTCTGGCCGTTGCCATTGCAGGAGAGAAGGTTTCAATGGAGTTGACTGCTCTGGCTCAGACTAGAGACACAGAAAGGTTTTGCTGTTCATTGAACAGCAAAGGAAATTGTGTCTGTATGTGAAACTGAGGAGGGACATGAAACGCCCACAGGGTGGCGCAATGCCCTAAGCTAAGGCAGGAGGGTGAAGGAATGGGGCTGAGGAATGACTGAAGTGGACTCACCTGGGATTGAAATAACATTTGTTTGTGTCGGGCAGTGAGAAATGTGACATTAATTCAGATGCAGGGTTGAGGCTTCTTTAGCTCCTTGTAGAACTTGAACTTGATTTCCCAGAAGGGAGAAGGGGAAAGTCTGGGGCGGCCTTTAGTCCCTGGCTGGAGCAGTGTATGAAGAAGGCTCCAGAGACGCAGCTAGCAATTACAGGCCACTGAGGCTAACGTCAGTACCAGGCACATTGGGTGAAATTGTAGAGCCCAATGATTAGACCCATCGGTGAAGGGAATTTCCTGGGTGTAGCAGGTGGTTACCTGCTCCTGCCCTGCGGGGCTTGAAGCAGCCCAGGAGAGGGCTGGGGCTGGGGCAAGGAGCCTGGGCTGATTGGGGGAAGCAGGCTCAGCTGTGGCCATGCCCCAGTCAGGCCCAGCTGGCCCCTATAAGAGGCTGTGAGACAGGAGCCCAGTCAGTCTCCCTCTGCTTGTAGCGAGAGAAGGGCCTGGCTGCAGGGACCTAAGCAAGACCCCTAGAGTGGGAGCAGGGCTGGGGAAGGGCCAGAGGAGCTGGGAGCTCTGGCCTGGAAAGCCCCAGGCTGCAGGCCTGACTATAGGCTGAATAGGTGCAGGGCTGCAATGGGGCAGCCCAGGGGGAAGCGGAGGTGGCAGGTCCAAACCCCTTTGCCTGTGATGAGTGGCTCATACTGCAGTCTGCCCCAGTGAACGGGGGCTGGATGGAGACTGGGCAATAGCCAAGACTGAGGTGAAGTGGGGATATTGGGTGGGGGTTCCCCTGGGAGGGAGACCCTGAATATGGGGGTACTGCCAGGGTAAAAGGGGCACCGGGGTCCTGGGAGGGACAGGAGGCCAGCTGTGGTGAGGCAGATAACTGGCCTGCAGAGGGTGCTCTGACAGCTGGAGAGCTAATTCCCAAGACAACCAGCAGGAAGCGCCGCCGGGTGAGTCTGCCCCCGCTTACAGTGGGGAAGAATGAACATGGTTTTTGTAAAGGAAAATCATGCCTTGCGAATCTACTATAATTCTTTGAGGGAGTCAACAAGCATGTGGATAAAGGTGATCCCGTGGATATAGTATACTTAGATTTTCAGAAAACCTTTGACAAGGTCTCTCCCCGAAGGCTTTGAAGCAAAATGGTATAAGATGGAAGGTCCTCTCTGGGATAGGTAACTGGTTCAAAGGCAAGAAAGAAAGGGTCTGATTTTCAGAATGGAGAGGTAAATAGTGGTGTCCCCCTGGGGTCTGTACTGGGACCAGCACTGTTCAACATACTCTGAAGTGATCTGGAAAAAGGGGTAAACAGTAAGGTGGCAACATTTGCAGATGATACAAACCAACTCAAGTTAGTTACGTCCAAAAGAGAGTGCAAAGTGTGACAAAGGGATCTCACCAAACTGAGTGACTGGGCAGTAAAAAGGCAGATGAAATTCAATGTGGATAAATGCAAAGTAATGCACATGGGAAAACATGATCCCAATTCTACATCTGAACTGATGGGGTCTAAATTAGCTCTTACAACTTAAGAAAGAGATCTTGGAGTCACTGTGGATAGTTCTCTGAAAACATCTACTCAATGTGCATCAGCAGTCAAAAAAGCCAACAAAATGTCGGGAAGTCCTTAGGAAAGGGGTGGCTAGCGAGACAGAAATATAATATTGCCTCTCTATAAATCTGTGGTATGCCCACATCTTGAATACTGGAGCTGGCCCCCATCTCAAAAAGATATATCGGAGTTGGGAAAGGTACAGAAAAGGGCAACCAAAATGATTAGGGGTCTTGAACAGCTTCCATGTGAGGTGAGATTAATAAGACTGAAGGGAGTTTTCAGCTTGGAAAAGTGAGAGAATCATAGAATCTCAGGGTTGGAAGGGACCTCAGGAGGTCATCTAGTCCAACCCCCTGCTCAAAGCAGGACCAAACCTAACTAAATCATCCCAGCCAGGGCTTTGCCAAGCCTGACCTTAAAAACCTCCAAGGAAGGAGATTCCACCACCTCCCTAGGTAACCCATTCCAGTTCTTCACCACCCTACTAGTGAAATAGTTTTTCCTAATATCCAACCTAAACCTTCCCCTCTGCAACTTGAGACCATTACTCCTTGTTCTGTCATCTTCTACCACTGAGAACAGTCTAGATCCATCCTCTTTGGAACCCCCTTTCAGGTAGTTGAAAGCAGCTATCAAATCCCCCCCTCATTCTTCTCTTCTGCAGACTAAACAATCCCAGTTCCCTCAGCCTCTCCTCATAAATCATGTGCTCCAGCCCCCTAATCATTTTTGTTGCCCTCCGCTGGACTCTCTCCAATTTATCCACATCCTTGTAGTGTGGGGCCCAAAACTGGACACAGTACTCCAAATGAAGCCTCACCAGTGCTGAATAGAGGGGAATGATGACTAAGGGGGGGCTAGGATAGAGGTCTATAAAATGATGACGGGTTTGGAGAAAGTAAATAAGGAAGTATCAGAGGGGTAGCCGTGTTAGTCTGGATCTGTAAGGAAGTGCTATTTACTCCTCATAACACAAGAACTAGGGGTCACCCAATGAAAGGAATAGGCAGCAGGTTTAAAACAAACCAAAGGAAGTATTTCTTCACCCAACACCCAGTCAACCTGGGGAAACTTTGCCAGAGGATGTTGTGAGGGCCAAGACTATAACAGTGTCCACCAAAGAACTAGATAAGTTGATGGAGGACAGGTCCATCATTGGCTATTAGCCAGGATGGGCAGGGATAGAAAACCATGCTCTTGAAGTGTCCCTAGCCTCTGTTTGCTGGAAGCTGGGAATGGGCGACGGGATGGATCGCTTGATGATTCCCTGTTCTGTCGATTCCCTCGCGGGCACCTGGCATTGGCCACTGTGGGAGGACAGGATTCTGGGCTGGCTGGACCATTGGTCTGATCCATTATGGCCGTTCTTATGACCAATAGAGGGCAGTCCCCACCAGCAATATTTATATTTGGTGCGCTGAAAGGGCCAACTTTCCAAAGCTGACCCAAAGGTTTAGTAAAAGTGTTTTGGAGAAAAACACTAAACAGAACAATGCGAATGAAAACTGGGAGCTATTGTTTAAGGAGCTTGTTAGATGGGGCATAAGCCACGTTGCATAATTAGCTGAGCTTGCAATGGCCTTCCACTCAACTCGCTGACATTTCTCTGTCTGCAAATGTGGTACCCGTTTTAAAACCTAGATCCAATCAATTACAACATGTCAGGGAAGATTCTAGGCATCAATGATCTGATCATTGGGTTGATGGCGGTAAACAAGAGCTTCCCATAAGGCTCCCTCCCTCCCTCTTCCCAAGAGCCACCATCATCCTCTCTCCCCTTTCTGCTCCCACATCCTCTGCAAACTTTCGAAGACAGATGCCTCGTGATGGCCTTTGCTCGTGGGGATGTTGCCTCTTGGTCAGGGTTTTGACCCTTTTGGGGGGAAGGATGCAGCAGATGGCATGGGGGGGAGCCCAGGGCCTCCCATGGGCTCTGACCCAGGCCACTCTGAGGGCAACACTTAACACCCCGCTATTGTCCTAAGTTCACAGTTTATCACAGGAAGCTCTGAAGGGTGTCAACTCACTGCTTGGTACCTCTTCTCAGCCGGGTGTGGCATGGCAGCTCTCTCCTTGGGGTGGCAGCTGCCTCTGTTATTCTGACAGATCCAGGTTGGTGACTCGGTGGTGGGCGGGATTGAACCGGGGACCTCTGGAGCTTAGTGTGTGGGCCTCTACAGCATGAACTAAAAGCCACCTGGCTGTTAGCGAAGGCTTTATAGAAGACATGTTTTATTGCTCCCTCTAAGTGATCTCGGTGCCACTAGCTGGGACACCCCACCACACCCTGGAGGTGTGTGGGTTACGTACTTCCCCTAGCTGAGGAAGCGCATCCTGAGCTTCGGAGAGTTCCCAGTTGTAATTCCGGACAACCCCTGTAACGATGCAACCACTGGCGGGACACTATTGAGAGTATCAATACTGGACAAATGGCTTGGAGCAGGGCAGTCACAGCCCGAGGCTGGGTGCCCTTCACTATTAAAGCACGTCACAGCAGCCATGCAGAGACGACTTTGGTTTTACCCCACTGGCCAATCGGATGTCATACAAGCAATTCCCTCAGCTATTCCAGTTCCCTTCTATCACCACCAGCCCCGCTCCTTAGGGGGATGAATGGTTATGAAAACCAATACCTCGTTAAAAGAAAACGGTTCTCTCAAAGGACCCCAAAGAACCAAGCCACAGATGCAGGTCAATAGACAAGTCAGATCTTACCCACAAATCACGCTCTTGCAAATCCTTTAGCGTTGTTATGGAAAAATTGATCCATGTGTTGTGTTTTCAATCAGATCAGCCTGAGGCCTTTTATTGATTAGAAGCACGCAGGGGAGAACCGTTATGGAAACGGCCTCCCCGAAGCTGGTTACAGACAGCCTTATAAAGCTTGAAACCACAATCGTAATATGCAAGTTACATACATCATTTCCTTATTATTTTGCTAAAAAATATTGCAAAGTTAATGCTGATTGGAGTAGGAGTAAATTTCTTCCATATTAGGCTTTTCCTGTTATTACTTATCTGTTCTGTGCGGTTACGTGTTTACAGTAGGGGATATTACAAAATTGTTTTTCAGTTGGGGACTGTTAGGACTTTCCACTGTCTCCTCGGTGCCCCCCCTGCTTGGCTTGTCTGGCCGGCCCTGGCAGCCTGACATGAGGCCTGGGCCTACAAGGCCTTGGATAACACTGGATTTTCCCTTACAACATCTAAAATATAAAGGTTTATTCATAAAAAGAAAGAAATAGAGATGAGAGTTAAAATTTTTAAAGGAATTAATTACACACAGTAGTGGCAAAGTTCTTGGTTCAGGCTTGTAGCAGTGATGGAATAAACTGCAGGTTCAAATCAAGTCTCTGGAGTCCATCCACAGCTGGGATGGGTCATTCAGTCCTTTGTACAGAGCTTCAGTTTGTAGCAAAGTCCCTCTAGAGGTATGAAGCAGGACTGAAAATAAGATGGAGACGAGGCATCAGCCTTTTCTAGCTTCTTGCCATGTGGTCTTTGCTTTCTTTGTCCCAAGGACACTCTTATCCAGCACAGGGGCACAGAAAAACCTTAGAGTTCTGTCCATAGGCAGGTCCCTGCAGACCTTGCTGAGTCACAAGGCGTATCTGCCTTCTCTCAATGGGTCGATTGTAGAGCTGATGGTCCTTAATGGACCATTAAGCAGGCTAGGCAGAACTGACACCAACTTATCTGAGGTGTTCCCCAGAAGCAGAGCGCAAGTTTGAAATGCAGGCAGCATAGAGTCAATATTCATAACGTCAACTACAAAAATGATACACATCTAGAGATAGCATCATTATAATCAGCCAATCAGAACCTCTCCGTAGACCCCTAACACGACAACCTTTCTACAATATTCACTGCAAATATAGAACAGTAGCCGCAACGGTGATCTATACAGTTACAGATTATGTCAATAACGTCACAGGAGGTGACACGGCATCAGCGAGACTGATACTGGAATACTGCTTCCAGTTTTGGTGTCTTTGTTTGAAAAAGATGTTGTGAAATTGGAGTTGGGGCAGCAAAGAGCCACCAAAGGTTCTGAGGGCCGGAGAAAAATGCCTTCTAGGGAGCTATTGAAAGAGCTCAACCTGTTTAGCTGATCAAAAGAAGATTGAAAGGTGACTTCATTGAAGTGTTGAAGTGCCTTAATGGAGAGAAAAGATTGGGTATTAAAGGGCTCTTTAATCTAGCAGAGAAAGGAATAACAAGACCCAATGGCTGGAAGATGAAAACAGACAAATTTGTATTACAACTAAGGCACAAATATTCAACAGCGAGAATGATTCATCCCAGGAACAAGCTACCAAGGAAAGTGGTGGATTCTCCATCTCTTGATGTCATTTCATGAAGACTAGATGCCTTTCTGGAATGTGTTTGCCCCAAAAGTAGCTCTTGTGTCATACAGGAGGCCTGTGATATGCAGGGGGTCAGATTAGATGCTCTAATGGTCTCTTCTGGCCAGAAAGTTGACTAATTTCTAAAAAACTGAGTATAGCAGTGGGAGCAGCATCTGATGTTTCCCTGTCTAGCCGGCTTGCTGCCTAGAACGAACGCTCCTTGAGTGGGGTGATCCACAGGGAGTAGCTCAAACCTCCAAAGTGCCTGGCCAGAGGCAGGACATTGGCACAGCAAGGGAGGGGTGTGGCAGTGACATCACAAAGGCCTTTTGCAGGACCTCAGCCTATTGGTCCAAGGTGGTGGGGAGGTGGTGACCTCACAGAGAGATGCTGACATCAGCCAGGCAGGACCGGGGCGAGGGGCCAGGGAAACCTCAGAGACCCCTGTGGCTTTGCTTCAGCAAGTCTCCTTCTCCAGGTCTCTCTCTGAGGACTGAGAGAGTATTCGGGTTCACGGACGTGAGCGCCAGGAGGAACCTCTTTCGAGTTTTCTCCTTCCCTTTTAGTGATTTTACTAGAAAACAGCCGTCCCTGTTTAGAAGGTAAGAGCCTCCTGGAGGTTTGAAACCTGTTCAGAATGACCCATCTGTTGCAGGGGAGTGCTCTGCAGCTCCCACTGTGGGAGGTCCACCCAAAAATATGGGGCTAAAATAGTGCTCGGGCAGTGATCCCCACCAGTGACCTGGGCCATCCTTTGGGCTCTCTGGTGAGAACCCTCAGCCTCCTGTCCTCAGTCTCTACCCTGATTGGCTGAGCAGGGGGTTATTGACAGGGAGGAGACTCAGGTCCTTGTTGGTCTCTTTTAAGATGAAGTAAATAAGTCAGAACCAATTCTATGTTTGATGAATTTTGCTGTTCTCTGCATTAATGGTCTCTGAGCAGTTCATGATTCTCTCTGACATTGCAGTTCTCCTCAAATACTTGCTGAATAATTCCTGTGCACTGTTGTTGGTCTGGAGCTCATCACAGAGCACTTTATTCAGGTCATTCAATGTCTGAAATTCAAGATCTGATGGTTAGTTTGTAAAAGCAGCAAAGAGTCCTGTGGTACTTTATAGACTATCAGATGTTTTGGAGCATGAGCTTTCGTGGGTGAATCCCCACTTCGTCGGATGCATGTAGTGGAAATTTCCAGGGGCAGGTATATTGAAAATCAGGGCTCTTGGGTCCTATTCCCAATTCTGCCACTGACTGGCTGTGTGACCTAAGACAAGTCAATTCTCCTTTCTCAGCCTGAGCTTCTCCCTCTTTCGAGTAGGGATAATACTGATCCGCTCCTGCCTACCTCACGGTGGGTGGAGGCAGGGCCGGCTTTAGGTTTTTTGCCACCCCCAGGAAAAAAAAATTTGGCTGCCCCCACCCCAGCCCTGGGCTCCCCCCCATAAACCTTGCTGCCCAAGCCCTGGGCTCTGTCCTCCCCACCCGCACCCCCTGCCGCCCCAGCTCTGGCCTCCCCCCACCTGCACCCCCCTGCTGCCCCAGCCCTGGGCTCTGCCCCCCCAACCAACACTCCCCTGCTGCCCCAGCCCTGGGCTCTCCTCCACACACACCCCATCCTGCCCTAGCTCTGGGCTCCCCCTTCCCCACCAGTGCTCCCCCCCCCACACACCCTCTGCTGCCCCAGCCCTGGGCTCCCCCCCGCACCTGCACCCTCTTCCTGCCCCAGCCCTGGGTCACTGGTAACTTGCTCCCAGGGCGGGTCATTCAGCAGGAATTTTGGATGTGCACAGAACACAGACAGGACTGGTTCCCGCATGGTTACAGAACTGCAGTAAAGTGGAACAATTTTCAGCTTGTGTGATTGGAGGAGATCTGGATCCATATTATCAGACTGTCCTCCATAAATGAGGAAAAGTTGAGGTGCCTTTATTATTCTTTGTTTCTATGGGGAATTTGCCAGTGCAATATCACTGTCTTCCTTTTAAACAAAGAAAACTAGAAAAAAAATGGCAATGGCTGTTGAAAATAGCAATTCCAGTCCTAAAAAACCACTGGGAAGCATTTCTTGCTCAATTTTATCTAGTAGGATGCCCCTGGAACAAAGGGATCGAGAAACCTGCATCACTGAAAGTGCAGCCATGGAGACACCACACAGCAGCCTTCCCTAGCAGGGGCAGGGGGGCGAGAAGGGACATCATCCGAGCTCCCTGCATCCAGGTCACTTTCCTCAGCCGGGCTGCGTCAGGGGAGGGCAGAGAGCAGCAGCTTCTGATGATCCCCTCACAGCCCAGCCCAGGTGGGGAAAGTGACCAGGACGCAGGGAGCACATAGTGTTGCTCCTCGCTCCCCCCACCCTCTGTGGGGCCACGGAGGAGCATTGGGGCAGGGGAGAGCAGTGAGCACCTTTGCACGGCCACACGGTGCCCTTTGACCCCCTGGAGCCCTGGGCGGCTGCCGGGGGCCCCACCCCTAAGGCCGGCCGGGCTCCCCAGCACGAACAGCAGAGACACAGGGAGACTGGCCACCCACTGAGCAGAGGTAGCCTGGGCGGCTCGTAATGGAGGCTCGGGGGGGCTCAGCCTCCCCAAACCTTGCGTCGCCAAGGGGACAGTGGGGCCCATGACTAGGGGCCCTGGCCAAATTAGGCCCCCCTGGGAAAGTCTCCCCCATGTCGGCCCCAGGGCTGGAGGAGCTCCCACTCCCTGCTACGGCCCGGGGGCTGCAGCAGGGGCACAGAGCTTCTCTGGTCTCGGGGCCGCAGCGGGGCCGGGGTAAAGGAGTGACAGGGTGGGGCCAGTGGGGGAAGGGGTGGAACAGAGGTGACAGTGGGTGGGGCCGTGGGTGGAAGGTGTGGAAGGGGGCGGAGCCACACACAGAAGTGGGGGGGGGGTCATGGTTCCGGTGCTGGGGCCCCCGTACTTGTTCTCCCTTTCCCTGGGCTTTGGCATCACTAGCCCCTGCTTAGCGAGTAGGGGTCAGTGGTCCCCAAAATGTGGGGCGTGACTCCTAGGGGGACACAGAGGAAGATTGATGGGGCACCTCAGGGCCTGAGCCAGCCCCCATGGAGGGCAGGGAGGGAGCCCCACTCAGCCCCACTCTGTCCCAGCTCTTCCCCAACCCCACCCTCAGCCTGGGCCCCTGGCTCCCAGCCCGGCCTCGACCCCCTTACCCCTGTCCGCACCCCTCTCCCCAGCAAGCACCGGCCCCACTCCCAGCCCCGGTTCTCGACCGCGGCTTCCGAGGGGCCACAGCCATGGATACGAGGGCGCAGTGTGAAATGTTTGGGGACCACTGGGTTAGGGTGACGTCCTCAATCACTTCTCTGCAGTCCAATGAAAGCGATTCCTCCCCCACCCACCCCTCCGTCAGGACGGCCTAGGTACGTTCCGCTGCCCTTCACTCGTACAGGAAGGAGAATAACATTTCATTCCACTCAATCCTAAAGTGATTTGCAACCCACCACCATCCCAAACTGGTCATTTTGGGGAAGCAGCCTCATCATGCTGCATAGCTAGGCAGAGTAGGGGTGTCTGTGCAAACACGGTCTGTTCCTGAAGTCTTCCCCCAGCTCCTCACTAGATGTGAGGGGGGAGCTCTTTCAGACCCTGCTTACGCTTAGTATTTAAAAACTTCTTATTGTCCCAATCTCTGCCGGCCTTAGATTTCTCCTCCTGTCCATTTCTTGACAGCTCAGATGAGGTGGCCGAGTGGTTAAGGTGATGGACTGCTAATCCATTGTGCTCTGCATGCATGGGTTCGAATCCCATTCTCATCGGATGTATTTAGTCTTCACCCTCTTTTATAGACAACCATCTCCCGCCTTGGTACAATGACAGATCCAGCAATGTTGCTTCTGTTACCCAAAATTGGGCCAGCTAGTTAGCGTAAGGAGGACTAATGACCCCCCAGCGTTTGGCAGAAAGCAGCATGTTTATTATACTAACAGCTAAGCTCAAAAGAAGAGATGGGGGGGTGTCATACACACGCTCCCAGGACTGGCTCGGCACTGGGGATGTCAGGATCCTTTAAGGTAAGTGTCCCCCAGCGCTGCAATGGACGGTGCGATGAAGGTAAGTCTTCCCGAGGCGCGATGGAATGTAACGCAGCGAACCACTGGCCAGGCGGTCGGGGCGAAGGGCATTCACTGGAGGTACAAGCTTGTGAGTGACTCCTGAGCACAGGGCCCCTTCCCCTTTTAAGGACCTGCTCCTCATGGCCTGCGACTGGAGATGACTTGGCTGCATCTGGTGGGTCACACTCCACCTCAGCCAGTGTCCATGCAGTGTCCATGCTCTGGGTGTGTGATCGCTGCCTAATGAGAGTCCCAGACACCTTGTCTATCTAGGAGCTCTTCTGCTCTTCCAGCTGTTCAACCAGCCCCTTCATCCCACAAGCATTGGGGGGGGGAGGGGGAAAGCCACTTCACAGGCATTCATAGAGGGAGAGGAGACAAGCGGGGGGAGGGGGGAGCGTAACAGACCTTTTGGGCATACAGGTTATACGGAGCACACAGATCACTGCTGCTCCTACAACAGGGTAAGTTCTCAAGCATCATGTTTCTTACTTTGCCCATCTGTCAGTTTTGATGATTATCGATGGAAATATTTTGCCATTGGGTCGTGTGTTTACACAGAAATTGACATTTACCAACAAATACGTAATTCTTCCAAGCCTGCCTAGTCTGCAGTTGATGGGTTTAGAGGGACACATTCACTCTCCCCATTCCCCATGCCAGGCCTGTGCTCTCAACTTCCCACACTGCTGGGATCCTTCCCTGGTCTCCCCCCAGACCACTGCCCCACCCCCACTTCTGGGATCTCCTCCCCACACTGTCCAACTCCCCTGCTGGCAGGATCCCTTCCTGTTCCTTTCATTTCCTGTCTCCACTCTGGGCGAAAGCTCTGCACGGTTCCCACAGCAGAAGTTGAACCCAGGCCCTGTGGGAATGTATTGCTAACTTGGCGGATGGGAGTGTGGGAAGTTAAGGTATGTAGGCTTCAAGGACGGGCTAATTAGGCTGTGAGCTGTGTAGTTAGATTGGCCTTGGCTGGTTCTCATCTGCTAGTAGGCAGTAAACAGGATAATAAATCAGAAGGTTGTACAGGATGACAATTATCCAATGAAGTTATAGCTGTGCCTGTGTGTATTTTATTAACCAATTAGCAATTGCTTGATTGCTTGCCTTAATTGTATATAACAAGTATGCTGGAGAGAAATAAATGATTTTGCTTGCAATCATATTGGTTGTTGTGCTTTATCCCGGCCTGCATGAGATGCACTGAGATGCAACAAATGGTGACCCCGACGTGATTCGAATCGGATCGAGTCGTTGTCCTGAACAGGCGGGAGAACAGCCGCGGCAGGAGGTACTGGGGAAGAGCCAGCTCCTGGGCGTCCGGAAGGGAGACGCATTTGAGCTCAAAGGTGAGCGGCTAGTGAATCATGGGTACCGCTGCATCAGCGGAAGAAAAAATGGTGCATGAATATTTGATACGCATCGCGGAACGGCAGGGAGAAAAGCTCCCCTCTGATACGTTGTCCCGCCTGCTGCGGTGGGGACAGAGAAGGGGACTTTTCGTTAAGCCGAGTACAATCTTTGATAAAACTGTCTGGGAGCGGCTAGGCTCCGAGCTTTGGGAGTCGGTGACTCAGGGCGATAAGGAAGCCTTCTCCCTGAGTCAAGTATGGAGTAAAACAAAGAAGATAGTAGACACTCTCGCGGCTGAGGCGGGAGTGCAGGCGGCCCTTCATGAGATCTTCCGCCCAACACCCGAAATGCCTTCTGTGTTGCCGGTTGGAGCCAAGGAGTTTTTTTGGTGGCGAGGACACGGTAATACCTTTGGCTCCCGATTTGGATGATTTTGCCCCTGTTACAGTCCCACTACCCTCCAATGTGGCCCTCGGCCCCGACGTAATTGATCCTGCTACGGTCCCATTACCCCCTGATACGCCCGAGCCTATGGAGACAGCCTTGCCGCATGCACCTCCCCCAAGGCCGTGCCGAGTTCACGGGACCTGGGGGTGTCACGATTGCGGGGAAACAGAGGAGGCTCGGATGGAACATGTGCCATCAAAGATATATCCCGATTTGACTACGCTTACTCAGTTTATTCAGTCTGATGCCTTCTGTAAGGAGATGGAGCGCCAGGGTCAACAGCTGCAGGATATTTATAATAAGTTGGATCAAATGCAGGGTTTTCCGCCTGGATCATCGCGTTCGCATCTTCATGAATGTTTTCATCCATCTCGCTTATCTGAGCCGCCCCCGACTCACCTTTCCGCCCCATCTGGCCCCGGGGACCCTCCGGATCCGGTACAGCGCTGGCATGGGGTTCTAAAGGAAGCCATCATTGAAGGTTTGACACCCGAGGCTTTCCCGGTGATCACGCCAGACCCTCACAATCCTAACGGTAGGCGGTGGGCTCCTTTGGACTGGAAGTTGATCCGTGAAGCGCAGAAATCGATTATGGCTTATGGATTAGATAATCCGTATGTACAGTCTATAATTGAACAGGTGTTTGCTGGACAGGCAATGTGTCCATACGATGCGATTAAGCTAGCTGATATGCTTCTTACACCTACACAGAGATTGTTGTGGAAAGATGATTGGGCTAAGAGAGTTGATTTGGCTCTTGTCCGTAACCTGGATTTACCGGACGACGATGCCCGGTGCGTGGCCACCATCGATATGCTTTTGGGAACCGGCCGATTTGTTGAGCCGCATTTGCAAGCCCGCCTCAGTCCCCGAATCCTGCAGCAGTCGCAGGAACTGGCTTTGGCTGCCTTTAAGGCGGTGCCCCAGATGGGAAAGCCGATCCCCCATATGCTAAAATTACACAAGGCCCGTCGGAACCTTATTCCACCTTTTTGGATCGCCTTCGCGAGGCTATTGATAGATCTCCTAATCTAACGCCGGAAGCCAGAACCGCAGTTGGACTTGATCTTGCCACCCAGAATGCAAATTCCGCTTGCCGCCGTATATTAGCCACTTTGCCAAAGACTGCGTCCCTGATGGAAATGATCGAGGCATGTAATAGGGCCGCTATGTTTGAGGAAGCGGATAAGGCAACAATTCATGCTAAGGCACATGCCACTGCACTGGCCGTTGCATTACAACCTCTGATCGGGCGGAAGCGGGGGGCCAGAAGGATAGCCCGGTCAGCCGGCCTTTGTTTTGCCTGTGGAAAACCCGGACATGTCAGGCGGGACTGCCCTGTGCCAGACGGGAAGCGAGCCCCTGATGCGCCGCCTAAAGCCTTTACCGGCACTTGTAATCGATGTGAGAAGTTTGGACATCGCGCTTCTGAGTGCTGGTCGCGTTGCAAGAAGGATGGAACACCGCTGTCGGGAAACGGACCTCAGAGCGCCCCTCGGAGGAGCGCGACGACACAAGTGCCTCCAACCACCAAACCGGCTGCCTGGAATGCCTTACCGGAGCAACCCGTGGCAGTGCCGGAGTGGATTTGGCCACAGCGACAGACATAGTTTTAGAGAATGACAAGGTCCAAGTTCTTCCTTCTAATACTGATGGCCCATTAGGATTTGGACTGAGTGCCCTTTTGATCGGTCGCTCGTCAACATCAAAACAAGGTATTTTTGTTTTACCTGACCTTATTGATGCTGACTATACGGGAAATATCGGGATAATGGTACGCGCCCTTTGTCCCCCTATAACTATAACTGCTGGTACGCGTCTCGCTCAGTTGATACCTTTTAAAGGATGTGTGCCCAGAACGACTCGGATTGACCGCGGGTCTCGAGGGTTTGGATCCACCGGACCTCCCCAAATTGCCTTTGCAATGGAAATTACTTTGCGTAAGCCCATCCAAACTGTTCGACTTCAGGGGTTTGATGGGCGGCAGATTATTCATGAAGCCCTGTTGGACACGGGGGCTGATGTGACTATAATCCCCTCTCGGTTCTGGCCGGAATCCTGGCCCTTGCGCGATGCCGCCACACCCGTGAGAGGAATTGGCGGGACTCAGTTGACTCGCATTAGTGTGGATTTTATTACCATTGTTGATGTGGAAGATGCGGCCACAAGCGCGAAGGTTCGCCCTTATGTGATGCCGGCTCCAATCTGGCTATTAGGTCGAGATTGCTTAAGTCAGTGGGGCGTTGTGCTACAGAATTCACCTTTTGCCTAGCGGCCATTGAGGGGCGGCCGATCCTACAGCTGGAATGGACAACCTCCACGCCGGTCTGGGTCGCTCAGTGGCCGCTGCACAAAGACAAGCTCGCCCGAGTATATGAACTTGTGCAGGAACAACTGGCTAAAGGTCATCTTGAACCTTCTTTCAGCCCCTGGAATACTCCTATTTTTACCATACCTAAAAAGTCTGGACACTGGCGTTTGTTGCAAGATCTACGAGCTGTTAATGCTGTGATGAAGGACATGGGCGCCCTCCAACCTGGGCTGCCCACGCCTACTATGCTTCCGCATGGATGGCCTTTACTTGTTATTGATCTTAAGGATTGCTTTTTTACCATTGCTTTGCATCCTGCGGACCGAGAGAAGTTTGCCTTTTCTGTGCCTTCTGTTAATAAGGCTGAACCTGCCAAACGGTATCAATGGACTGTTTTGCCACAAAGTATGAAAAATTCTCCTACCATTTGTCAGTTTTATGTTGCTTGGGCTATAGCGCCTCTGCGAGCGGCACATCCTGACTGGACTATTTATCATTACATGGATGATCTTTTGTTTACCAGCGCTCACTTTTTAATGGAAGCAGCCATTGTTGAAATTGACTCTGTTTTACAAAAGGCTGGTTTAGTAATTGCTCCAGAAAAGATTCAACAGCAAGCCCCGTATCGGTATCTTGGTATGGAGATAACCGATTCGATTGTGCGGCCGCAAAATTTAACCATTCGATTGGATATTCGTAATTTACATGATGTACAACGTTTAGTGGGCGACCTGCAGTGGATCCGCGGTCTTTGTGGAATTACCAATGAGGATCTTGCACCTTTAATTTAATTGCTCAAGGGTGGTCGTGCCCCGGATGATCCTCGCTCTCTTCAAGCTGAACATCATGTTGCCCTGCAGACCATTGCCAACAAGTTAGCCACGTGTTATTCCGGCCGCATTTATCCGGACTTACCTGTTTTTATGGCTATTCTTTCCACAGATATTTCCCTAACGGCCCTACTTTTTCAGTGGCATGAAGCTCTTTTAGATCCACTTGTGGGCATTGAGTGGGTTTTTCCGCCTTCGCATTATGCCACGACTGTGACCACACGACTTGATGCAGTCGCTCATCTTATTCGAGTGGCCCGACAGCGTCTGCTAGCGATTGCGGGCACAGATCCTCACATGATTTATTTGCCCTTTGATGATGCTACCGTGACTCAATTGCTTGCTACCCACCTTCCCTTTGTACTTGCCACCATTGATTATGCCGGTCAATTTAGTAGCCATTTTCCCGCACATCGGTTTTTTGCTACTACGCTTCCTTTGGAGAAAGCCCTAATGTTACGGTCCAGTCCTGTTGCCGGCCTCACCGTTTTTACGGATGCCAGTGGTAGTGCTCAGCGTGCAGGACTTCTTTGGTTTGCTGACAACCGCTGGCACCACGAATTTGTTCTTGCTGATGGCTCCTTGCAGGTTTTAGAGCTTCGTGCTATTGTTCGAACCTTTGAAAAATGGCCCGATACTCCATTGAATATTGTTAGTGACTCCTTGTACGCTGTAGGTGTGCTTCGTCATTTGGAACGGTCCCTGTTGGGCCGCGTCACGAATTCCGTTTTGTGGACCGCTCTTTTTCAGCTTTGGCATCTTTTGAATGCTCGACAGTGCCCTTATTTTGTTATGCATATTCGAAGCCATTCTGGATTGCAGGATGGTCTTGCCGAAGGCAATGCCCTAATTGATCATTTGGTTGGCGCTGCCCAAGTCCCAAATTCATTTGCTCAGGCATGGGTCTCCCATGAATTTTTTCATCAGTCCGCCCGTGCTTTGGCGCGCCAGTTTGCGATTTCTGTTAATGATGCTCGTGCTATTGTAGCCTCCTGCTCTGATTGCCAACAACATGTATTGCCTCTTGTATCCGGTGTTAATCCCCGTGGCCTTTTGTCGCTTCAAATTTGGCAGTCTGATGTTACCACGTTTGCTGAGTTCGGCGCCTTGCGCCACCTTCATGTTACAATTGATACCTTTTCTGGTTTTATTTGGGCAACGGCACTGACCTCTACTAGCTCCCGCGATGTGATTAAACATTGGCAAGCCTGTTTTGCTGTTATGGGAGTTCCTGCCCTTCTTAAAACTGATAATGGTGGGGGTTATGTTTCTCGCCGCACTGCCCAATTTCTTTCACAATGGGGTGTGCAGCATTCTACGGGTGTCCCTGGCAATTCTACTGGACAAGCTATTATTGAGCGTGCCCACGCATCTTTAAAGGTGCTCCTTTTGAAACAAAAGGGGGGAATTCGGAGTGAAAGGGCAGACGCTTTGGATAAGACGCCTGCCGCTCGGTTGCTGAAAGCTCTTTATGTGCTCAATTGGTTACATCTTGGTAAAGACAGCCAAGTGCCCCCCGCGATTAAACATGTTGGCGGGATCACCGGGGAAGAGCAGGGTACGACCCCACGACCCTCGGTTAGATGGTTTGATTATCAGCAGCAAATATGGAAAGGACCAGTTGATTTACTAATGTGGGGGAGGGGTTATGCTTGTGTTGCCACTGACGCAGGTCCTAGGTGGATACCGGCGAAGTGGGTCCGGCCTTGGCTGCGTCCTCGGACGCGACAACAGGCAGATACGGAAGAGCCACGCGAGACGCACCCAGACGCCACGGAACCAGAGCCCCTGGAGAACAACTGCCCGCTGGCTACGCCAGGATCTTTGGCTGCTTTGTTTGATTTTGTGTAATTGTATATTAATTCTGTTGCTTTAATATTACCCATGGGTTTGGAGACACGCGCTCCGGACAGTGCAGCATGGTCAGTTCCCCAATGCGTTCCACAAGCCTCCGTGATTCTGGGCTGGGCTCATATTCTGTCGGATGCGGAGAACCATCCTCGCCTGGTTTTGCCTTTTTGCTTGTTGTGGCGCTCCTTGTGAGGGGAGGCGCCACGTATGATTTTATGCCCCCAGTAAATGCTTGGCTGACTTTGGCGCAGAGTGCCAAAAATACAACGGCCTTTTGCCTGCCCCATGTTGTTGCAGTGGGAGCCCTTATGGAAACCTGTTTTGTGGGTGTTTGTACCGAATTGGAGGTGCTACAGCAGCACTCCTGGCTGTTTCGTATTTCCAAGGATTTATCTTATGAAGAGTTGTATGCTTTAGGCCCTGGAGCTGCCCAATATAAGCTAGATGCCAGTATGTATTCGTTTCGTTTGGCTAATGTGACAGCTGCAATTACATGTATGAATTTTGTTAATGCTAAGCATGTAGCTGTTAATCATAATAATGTGGAACTCGTTTGTCGCCACAAGAGGGATGTATCCTTTGCTTATGGACATATGAAGTTGCCCCTGGGTGGTTTTTGTTATGTGGCCGCACAGCCTTTACTTATATTCCGGCTAATAGTTCTGGTGGCCCCTGTGCTATTGGCCGTGTGGCCCCTTTGTTGTTTCCCCATCCCCTGGTGAAAGGGCATCGCCAACGGCGGGAGAGCATCCCCTTGAGCCCTACCTGCAAGGCAGATGTTACCTTGTTTTCAGAACGAGAGGCAGCAGCCCTTACCTTTACCCTGGTGGGCCTCCCCGGTCTGGTGGTGCATAATTACCATGCCGTAGCACATCTTGCCTGTACTGTGGCGAAAGCTTTGAATTTAACTTCTACTGTTCTTGCCTTATTAACTCAAGAAGTGGGAGAAGTTCGCCGAGGAGTTTTGCAGAATCGCTTGGCCATTGATTATTTATTGCTGCGACATGGTCATCCTTGCTCTGATTTTGTGGGAATGTGTTGCTTTAATATTACAGATGCGAGTGCGGCTATTGAGACTGATTTGGATCGTCTGCGCCACCTTGCGGAGGGCATCCGCCAGCAACAGGGAGATTTCTGGCTGTGGTCATGGCTCTCATCGTTACGTGGCTGGGCCGCACACTTATTGCAAGGTTTAGTGCTACGGGTGCTGTGTATTTTTTGTGCATGCCTTTTGTATTTTTGCTATTTGTGTGGCCGCCGTTGCTGTTGTGTGGCACGTACCTTGGCGGGACCCTCCTGGCCCCTTGGGCCGCTTATGTTTGCTAGAGGAGGGATGTAATGGGTAAGAGCAGGGCACTGCGGAAGATATTGTTACGGTTTATTTAGGCAGCTGGTGTTTTTACTTGCCTTTTAGTTTTGGATTGTAATAGATTGTAGTAATGTGATGCTATGAGCTGGGAATGTATTGCTAATGCCTCCCCTTTTTTTTAGTTTTGAGAAAAGGGGGGAGATGTGGGAATGTATTGCTAACTTGGCGGATGGGAGTGTGGGAAGTTAAGGTATGTAGGCTTCAAGGACGGGCTAATTAGGCTGTGAGCTGTGTAGTTAGATTGGCCTTGGCTGGTTCTCATCTGCTAGTAGGCAGTAAACAGGATAATAAATCAGAAGGTTGTACAGGATGACAATTATCCAATGAAGTTATAGCTGTGCCTGTGTGTTTTTTATTAACCAATTAGCAATTGCTTGATTGCTTGCCTTAATTGTATATAACAAGTATGCTGGAGAGAAATAAATGATTTTGTTTGCAATCATATTGGTTGTTGTGCTTTATCCCGGCCCGCATGAGATGCACTGAGATGCAACAAGGCCCCCTGTGTGAAAACCAGGAATCCTGACCACTAGCCCATATGGGACTATTGGTGCATCTGATGAAGTCGGGATTCACCCACGAAAGCTCCTGCTCCAATGCGTCTGTTAGTCTATAAGGTGCCACAGGACTCTTTGCTACTGTTATTACTACAACTCTCTAAGCCAACCCCTCATGAGCGCAGCAGGGACTAGCGTGACCGGATGTCCTGATTTTTGGGTCTTTTTCTTATATAGCATCCTATTACCCCCACTCCCTGTCCCGATTGTTCACATTTGCTGTCAGGTCACCCTAGCAGGGGCTGCACACAGGGTGGCATTAACCCTTCAGGTGCTGAGGTTTCCCTCTCTCCATCCCCAGTGCCTGTGATCAGGAAACAGACATCAGGGCTCCCAGGTGCTGCACAGACCATGACTGAGATCGGGACCCCATATTGCGCTAGGTGCTGTACGATCCCTGGCCAACACTGGGACACCCAGGGGGTTGCCCTCAATTTCCCTGAGCCTCTGCTGCCCAACTTCTTCTGACTCCATCTGCATCACCCAGGAGCGGTGACAGGGTTTCTGGCGCCCTAGGCAAAATTTGGGGGGACGGCATTTTGTGCACTACCCGGTTCCACTCCCGTCACGCCGCCGAAGAAGGACTCTCCGCCGAAATGCCGCAGGCGACAGCAGCAGTCATTGAGCTGCTCAATTGCCTGCTGCTGTTTTCCGCGGCATGTTGGCGGAGGGTCCATCTTTGGTGGTGCAACGGGAGCGGAACCGGAAGCTCCCGGGCGCCCCATGGGGAGCGCACAAAATGCCACCCCCCCAAATCCTAGCACCCTAGGCGACCGCTAGCGACAGCTCCTGGGGGCAGGACTATGGCACAGACCAGGGGCGGGGCAGCTCCTGGGGATGGGGCTCTGGCACAGGCCGGGGGTGGGGCAGCTCCTGGGGGCGGGGCTCTGGCACAGGCCGGGGGCGGGGCAGCTCCTGGGGGCGGGGCTCTGGCACAGCCCGGGGGCGGGGCAGTTCCTGGGGGCGGGGCTCTGGCACATTGTGACGCGGAGCCCGGGCTCAGCAGCTGCTCCCTGGTGACCACGTGCTGCCAGCAGCGCTGGAGCCGCCGGAGGAGCCGCTGTTCTCAGCTGCAGCCAGGATCTGCCACAGGTGTGACGACACATTGTGAAACCCTCCCGTTTTGCAACTAGGTGCAGTTTATGCCGCGCAACGTGACCATCTGGGCCCCTCAGGACTTGCTGCCGCCTGGTCCATGGGGTTGTGAATCAGGAGGGACAGGTTTTGTGGTCGAAAACACTCACATTCTGCTTCCTCCTGGCTAATGTGCCAAAATGACCTATTGCAGGGGTCTGGGGGGTTCTGCATTTTAATTTAATTTTAAATGAAGCTTCTTAAGCATTTTAAAAATCTTATTTACTTTATATACAACAATAGTTTAGTTCTATATTATAGACTTATAGAAAGAGACCTAAAAATATTAAAATGTATTACTGGCATGCAAAACCTTAAATCAGAGAGACTAAATGAAAACTCAGCACAGCACTTCTGAAAGGTTGCTGAACCCTGATCTTTTGGATGATTGAGGCACGCTCTTTCACTTTTTTGTGTGTGAATATGTGAAAAGGGAGGTAAGGTTTGGGGGTACAGAGCACACCCCTGACCCCAAGGTGATAACCAGAGTGGCCCCTTTCATTTTTTTCACTGGCTTCCTCCTTGCTTATTTCCAATGGTTGCAAATCTGGAGGGATGGGGTTTGTGGTCGAAAACACTCACGATCTGCTTCCTCCTGGCTAATGTGCTGGCCTTCTACCTGTACCGAACCAGGCTGTTCAGGAAGTCCTTGCAACTATTCGTTGCGTCGGACAAGCGGATTGGGGGGAACCAGTTTCCATCCAGCGCATTTCCTGCTGGATCACCTTGTGCATACGCACGTGTTACGACTTGGCAGGGGTTACCCCACCGCCTATAGTGAAGGTGCATTCTACGAGAGCGCAAGCCTGGTCGGCCGCCTATGTCACCCCCATCCCTATCCAGGACATATGTAGGGCTGCCACATGGTCATCTGTCCACATTTTTTCCTCGCACTATGCAATCGTCTCCCAAGCACAGGATGACGCCGGGTTTGGTAGGGTGGTACTCCGTCCTGATAACCCTTAAACTCCTACCCACCTCCATCAGATATAGCTTGGAGTCACCTACTGTGGAATACACAGGAGCAGTCACTCGAAGAAGAAAGGACAGTTACCTGTTCCATAACTGGTGTCCTTCGAGATGTGTTGCTCTTGTCTAGTCCACATCCCAGCCTCCTTCCCCTCTGTCGGAGTTGTCTGGCAAGAAGGAACTGAGGGTGGGGGGAGTGCGCAGCTCCCCTTATAGCGCTATAGAGGCGCTACTCCAGGGGTCGCAGCAGTGCTCCAAAAACTTCCGGCACCGGTGCACGTGGCAAGCACGCACACCTACTGTGGACTAGACTGGAGCAACACATCTCAAAGAACACCAGTTACAGAAGAGGTAACTGTCCTTTTTAAAGGATGTCTAGATTTCATTCCTGTAGTAATGGAACTGGTGATAGGAAAGCAGGAAGAGAGAGGTGTGTGTGTGTACAGCTTAAATTGGTTAAATAGTCTAACTTTCAGTACTCAGTGTTTCAAAAATGATAGACTGGCAACCTGTGTCGTAGAGCTGTCTTCTGTTTTTTAAAAAACCCATGAATAAAGCTACTTTAAGGGAAATTACTGCTTTGTCCAACCCTGAAGAGCTATGAGATCTTTGCTCACCAATTCTCATAAAACTTGTATTTGTTATGCCTTTTTGGTGACTTTAGTATTATGATCTATTATAAATAAAGTGCATTTCACTGATTGATTTTAAAATGAAATTAGTAACTGGAAAAAATGGCCAATATTTTTTTTAAACCTGTGACAATTATAAGCTACTGTATTCTGTCGTTTAGTTTCTAGAATCAAAAGTATATCTAAGTATAATCTAAAGTTCTCCTGCAAAATGCTGGCTGTGCAAATCCTTCTGTGGCTGGATCATTCTTGGGTTTTTATTTTAAGTACAAAATAAATATGTATAACAAATTTAAACGTATGTAATTAGTAATTTGATATGTTGGGTGGTGCCTCTTTTTATGTGTTTGCTCCCCTGATGTTAGAACCTGGCTATGCCACTGCTGTAGAGGGCTCATCACCCAGCAGCTGGGGGCCACCATGCGGCTCAGCAGGGCTGCTGGCCACGGGGCCAATGGGTGTGGGTGGGCTTGGTGGGATCTTGGGAGTCACGTCTCAGGGATCTGCCCCGCTCCCCAGCACTGCTCCAGCTCTGAGCTGTCTCCACTGCCTGGGACCTGTGGGGCCCCACCTGCCTCCCCGGGGGAAGAGCCACCTGGGACTGGTGCAGAGGCTGGGCCAGTCTCAGCCACTCACAGGGGAGGCAGAGGGAGGCTCAGCTGGGTCCTGAGGGAGCCTGGCCCGGGTAGGCTCTGCTCCTGCTCTAGCCTGGCTGCTTCCACCACTCCCAAGGGGCCGGAGTTCTCCTGCCCCAGGACCAGCTCTGGCTGCGCTGCCAGCTCAGCCTGGCAGACACAGTCACCTCCCATCAGGGCCGGCTACTGTGGCTGGGGGTTGGGGTGTGGGAGAGTAGGTCTCTAGTGGGTCTGGGGGGTGCTGAGCAGTGGGGGGTGGGGAGATCTCTGTGTGTTGGGGGTGTGTGCAGTTGTGGCAGGGGGTTGGTGGGGTCTCTGGGTGGTGCGGCGCTGGGCATAGGGAATTGGAGGGGTGCCGGGCAGCGGGTTGGCGGGGGTCTCCGGGCAGTGCGGCACTGGGCGTAGGGAGTCGGAGATGTGCCGTGCAGGGGGTTTGTGGGGGTCTCTGGGTGGTGCGGCGCTGGGCGTAGGGAGTCGGAGGGGTGCCGTGCAGGGGGTTTGTGGGGGTCTCTGGGTGGTGCGTCGCTGGGCGTAGGGGGTCAGAGGGGTGCCGGGCAGGGGGTTTGTGGGGGTCTCTGGGTGGTGCGGCGCTGGGCGTAGGGAGCTGGGGCAGGGGATGGGGGTGCAGGGGGGTGCAGACACGCGGGCTCAGGGGGGGAGTTGGCAGCTCGGCGCTGCACCAGGGGAAGGGGCTGCGGGGGTTTCACACGGACACAGACACTTTCCCACAGTCCCGGGGCGGGAGGCAGAGGCGGGAGGGGCGGGGGGGTCTGGCCGGTGTGTCCCGCACTCGGGCTCCCGGCCGGAGCAGGGGCCGCCCCGCAGCGCTGGCACAGACCGAGCGGCGCTGCGGGGTCGGGGCTCAGACAGGCGGGGGGGGGGGCGGTGCCTGGAGCCCCGGGAACCCGCCCCCCCCCCGGGCTGACACGCGGCAGAACCGAGACAGCCGGTGCCCCCCCCGCCCGACCCCCCCAGATCTGCGCGCGCAGCGGGGGGCTCGGCCCGAGGGGCCCCTGTTCCCCCCTCCCCCTCCCCCCCAAACGGGGGTTTGTCCCCGCACAGGGTCTGGCAGCGGCTCCGCCCCCCGATTTCCCCCCCAGCCCCTCCCCCGCCGCCCCTGCAGCAGCTCGGCCCCCCCCGCCCCCGGCCAGTGAATTTCTGCCCCGCTCGGCCCCTGGCAGCCCCTCCCCCCCCGCTGTGATTTGCCCCCCGGGGCTTTTCACCCCCCCGAGGAGCGGGCAGCGAAGCGCCGGGAGCGGTGAGGGCAGAGAGCGGGCAGTGGCCACAGCGGCGGTTACTGCGCATGCTCCGTTCGGCCCAAGTAGCGAATCCGGAGCGGGGGCTGTTTCTGTCGTTACACCGGACCCGTCACGTGACTCCTCCCCCCGTCCCCCGCGGGGTGCGTCACTTCCGGCCGCTGCGGGGGGAGGCTCCGGGCGCGCGGCAGAACCGGTAAGAGCCGAGCGGGGCGCGGGGAACAGACACCTGGGCCCGAGACACCCCCCCCCGCCGTCCTGGGCCGGGCCGGGCCGGAAGTTGGGGCGGGGCGGGGGGTCCCGGTGCGGCCTCCGTAGCGGTTTGGGGGGGGAAGGGAAGGTGAGTGTGTGTCCGTGTCTCGCACCTGCCCCTCCCCCACTGCCGCCCCCTCCCCCCCCGGGCTCCCTGCGGCCCGTGTGAGGGGGGGGAACCGTCACTGCCCGCGTGCGCTGGAGCGTCCCGTAAAATCCCCCCCCTCCGGGCCCCTCCCCCCCCCCACGCTGGGGGTTTGTCTCCCCGCTGCCGGGGGCGGAGTCTGTGACCCGTTTCTCCCCCAACGCTCAGACCCAGATATAAAACATCCCAAACCCCCCCCCCCCGCCCCGTTCTCCCGCCTTCGCTGCTGCCGCCAGACCGGGCCGAGCGCGGGGCCCCGCCTCGGTAACGGGACCGCGCGAGCCACCGCCCGGACCGACCCCTGTGCCCGGGTCCCCCCCGCGGGACGGGGCCTTGGGGGCTGTGCTGTCTGGGATGCTGCCCTGCTTCCTGCTCCCCAGGCCACCCCGTGTCTACTCCATGTGCCAGGCTGCTGGCAGCCCCCAGGGAGAGGCCATCCAGCCCATCGAACTGGTGCCCAACTGCTGGGCCTCAGGCCTTCTGGGGTGCAGCTCTGAGAGTCCCATTGGCCCCTGCCCCAGGGGTGCTACGGGGGCACGTCCTTCTTGGGGCACCAGGTGAAACAGCAGAAGAGCCGACTGTCGGCAAACAAGGGTAAATAAAGGAATGAAAGAGAAACGGGGAAAGCCCTGTGGACAGCTCCCATCAGGCTATGGGCCCCTCTTACTTCTGAGAGCCCTGCGAGCGTCTCAGTCCCCTTCAGAGTTTAGTGGGTCCCCAGCACAAGTTTTAACCTGCTCCCCCTTTGAGCTCCGGGATCCCCCCCCCCTCCCTCAGTGAAGGCCAGAGCCCCGAATGCTGCCAGCCCTCTCCTTGGGGCTGGAGATGCTCCACAGACTGTTCCCTTCCCAGGGTGCCCCCCCCCCCTCCCCAGAGTAGAGCAGGTCTCTCCTGTTAGCTCCTGCTCCAGTCCTGACAGGCCAGTCCAGACTAAAGCAGCAGTTTAACCCCTTCTGTGCCAGTGTGGGGTTTATATAGCCCTTCACAGGCGCCCAGGGAATGGGCCCCTATCAGCCCCATGCCTGAGGTGGTGGGGAGACCCACTGGCAGCATTGCCCTTGAGGGTGCTGCTCCCACTCCCTCCCCTCCCCCTTCACTGCCACCACAAGGCCTGTCACCGTCACTGCCTGAGGGGTGACCCCAGGAGGTGTGTTTTGTTATCCCTCTCCCTGCCCCCTGGATCCGTTCTGCCCCCTCCGTCACTCACCTCTGCCTCAGGAGACAAGGTGGGTCATGGGGTGCGGGTGATGCTGTGCTGCAGATCCATCATCACTGGGGGGGTGGCAGCCTGGACCCCCCCCCCCCTTGAAGGTTGCCAGGTTGCTGACATGCCCTGGAGGAGAACGGGGGCTTGACGGAGTCCATGGACCCTTTGGCCCACACTGTGTCCCTGTGAAGCCTGCTCTGCAGTGCTGCCAATTGCTGCTGGTGGCGTTGTGCCCGTTAGTCTCTGTAACGCTGTCCCCAGTGACTCGAGAGCACGAGCACCGGCCTCGGGCAGACTGGTGAGAAGCAGGGAACAAACCCCAAATTGGGTGTGAGGTCTGTATGGAGATTTCACCAACCAGGTATCCAGTGTAAACGCTTCAGGCTCTGTAACAGCATCAACATGGGATCCCAGACAGTCCCCTTGGGTGATCCCATGTATCTCACCACGCAGGTGAGCTCACCTTTGTGACAGATGGTCCCTGGCACTGGGCGTTCTCAACCTTTTTCTTTCGCCCCCCCCCTCCCCCCCACATGCTATAAAAACTCCATGGCCCACGTGGGCCTCAGTACCAGGTTTTCTGCATATAAAAGCCAGGGCTGGCGTTAGGGGTAGCAAGCAGGGCAACTGCCTGGGGCCCCATGCCACAGGGTCCCCACGAAGCTACATTGCTTAGGCTTTGGCTTCAGTCTCAGGTGGTGGGGTTCAGAGGCCTGGACTTCAGCCACATGCCCTGGGCCTTCAGCTTTCTGCCCTGGGCCTCAGCGAGTCTAATGCCGGCCTTGCTTGGCAGCCCCCTGAAAGCTGCTCACGGCCCCCCAGGGGGCCCCAGACCCCTGGTTGAGAACCACTGCCTTACCCCACGAATCACAGCAATGTTCAAGTTACTGCCAGTCCCAAAGGACCAGTCACTTCCTTAGGTCAATTGAATCTTAGATCGTCCAACAAAGACAACACTTGTAGCCAGTCCTGTAATAACCTGTATTAAGATTTATTTAAAACCAGAGTTGTTTACAAAGTTAAGGCAGGTTAAAGCAGATGCAGATGAGTTACAGTCTTAAATTTCAAAAGGTAACAGAAGCTTCTATAATAAGCAAGTTCTACATAGCCTGGGTTAGTCCTAAAGAATAAGGAGCTGGGGATTTCTTGCTTATGCCTAGAAACTTTGCCCCCCAGAGTCCAAGCAGCATACAGATCATCAGTTCCTTCTGTATGGGGGTTTTTACCCCCTTCCTGCCATGTGCTCTGAGCTGCAAAGTCAGCCAGAGGGAAGTGAAGAGCACAACAACAGTCTTGTGTCATCTTTAACATCCCATAATAGTCTATCTGGTGTGGATGGACCTTTCCTGCCAGGCAGGGTGTAATGCATTCGGTTGCCAGTCAGGCACTTCACCTAGGTAAAGTCTCTCTCCTGTGTGTTGATTTACAGAGGCTCACAATGCAGCTAGTCAGATATTAACCCTGGCAGCAAATCACACACATTCAGTAAAGTCTAAACCCATTGTTACAATTCTAATACCTCTTTTAACAATACTAACACAGGTGAGTCACTGATTCCAGTGATGCGTTTGTCCCTGTTCAGTGAAGACATGGGGGCTTTTGCAAGAGCTAACACCTCATCTGCCAGTGTCACAGGCAGGCTGGGCAGGGATAGTGTCTCTAGCCTCTGTTTGCCAGAAGCTGGGACTGGGCGACAGGGGATGGATCATTTGATGGTTACCTGTTCTGTTAGTTCCCTCTGAAGCACCTGGCACTGGCCACTGAGCTAGACGGACCATTGCTCTGACGCAGTGGGCAGCTCTTATACTCATAGTCTGTATGAGGAGTATCTACTCATTGGGACTCACTGGGGAGCCACAGAAAGGAACAAGATGTGCTGAGGCAAGAAGGCCCAGTCTCAGCGCCCCCGGGGTCACGCTTCCCAAAGGCTAAAACTAGGCCCAGCCCACGAAGGGGGCACTGCCAGGAGAGACTGGATAAAGGCTGGAGCATCCAACAACTTTGTAAACCTGAGAGAGCTGCCTTGGGGACAATGACAGAGAGAATCCCCCAGAGTGACTCCTTTGATTCTGCTCGTCTCTGGCCTTTGGTTCTTAGAATCATAGAACTGGAAGGGACCTCGAGAGGTCGTCTAGTAAGAACCTTTTGTGTACTTGCAAACTGTGATCATGTCCCCTCTCAGTCTTCTCTTCTCCAGACTAAACAAACACAATTTTTTCAATCTTCCCTCATAGGTCATGTTTTCTAGACCTTTAATCATTTTTGTTGCTCTTCTCTGGACTTTCTCCAATTTGTCCACATCTTTCCTGAAATGTGGCACCCAGAACTGGACACACTACTGCAGTTGAGGCCTAATCAGCACGGAGTAGAGCGGAAGAATTACTCCTCGTCTCTTGCTTTTTTTGGAACAGTCTAACACTGTTGACTCATATTTAGCTTATGATGCACTGTGACCCCCAGATCCCTTTCCGCAGTTCTCCTTCCTAGGCAGTCATTTCCCATTTTGTGTGTGTGCAACTGCTTGTTCCTTCCTAAGTGAAGTACTTGGGATTTGTCCTTATTGAATTACATCCAATTTACTTCAGACCATTTCTCCAGTTTGTCCAGATCATTTTGAATTTCAGTTCTATCCTCCAAAGCACTTGCAACCCCTCCCAGCTTGGTATCGTCCACAAACATAAGTGTAACAGAGAGACTCTGCTGCTGGGAGGGTTTCACCCTGTCTCAGAGGGTTACACCCTGGTGGGAGGGGGCTAGGCCTGTACTGGAATACGGTCACTCTGTGCTCCACAGTGTGGCAGAACCTAGAATGTCCATTAGCAGGGGAAAACCTGGGGGGGAATCGGCTTGTGGAATGGACAAAAACCCCACCTGAATTCTCTCACCTTGCCCTTCTCGCCCTGGCAGGTTACAGAATAACGTCCACGTTTCGCTCCAGGTCATCCCCTCCTCCCAGGGGGAAGGAAATGGCTGCACTGGAGCTGGCTCAGGTAAGGGATTCTCAGGGAGCTGGTGGTGGGTTCTGCTTGGAGGGAGAGGAGCAGTAAATGCATAGGAGGGTGGGAATTGCTCGAGGTGGTGGGAGGCAGGAACTATCTAGGGTGGAGAAAGGGAGGGGACAGGATGTGACAAAGCTTCTGAGACTTGTGTAATGTAGGGTGTGATGGGTTGTCACCCCCAGGGGGCAGTCTGGGGGGCTTCTGGGAACCGCTGTGCCCTCTAACCCTGAGGCTGGGCTGGCCCTTCTCTCACTGCTTTGCTGGAGATTCAGCCAGCCTCTCCAGGCCCTGTTATCACCCAACACGACAGCAGGTGGCGCCATGCACCCAGCCAAGCTACCTGAGTGCTTTATTTAAGCCACTCAAGGACAGAGAAGACAACAGCCAATTTCCCAGCAGTAAGTGATAGCAAAGCGATCAAAGCAGATTACTTAGGCTTAGTCTGAGTTTTTGGTTATTTGCTAACGTACTAGATAGAATTTGAACTAGCAATTTCTCACCCTTACTGATGATCGAAGCAGTCCACCAAGTTTCAATATACAAGCTTGAAATCCCTTTACCCTGGGACCAACACTTCCTCCAGTTCAGTCTTTGTTCCTCAGGTGCTTCCTCAGGTGGAGAAAGTGAATAAGGAAAAGTTATTTACTTGTTCATGTAATATAAGAACTAGGGGCCACCAAATGAAATTAATGGGCGGCAGATTTAAAACAAATAAAAGGAAGTTCTTCTTCATGCAGCACACAGTCAACCTGTGGAACTCCTTGCCTGAGGAGATCCTGAAGGCTAGGACTATAACAGCGTTTAAAAGAGAACTGGATAAATTCATGGAGTTAAGTTAAGTCCATTAATGGCTATTAGCCATGATGGGTAAGGAATGGTGTCCCTAGCCTCTGTTCGTCAGAGGGTGGCGATAGATGGCAGGAGAGAGATCACTTGATCATTACCTGTTAGGTTCACTCCCTCTGGGGCACCTGGCATTGGTCACTGTCAGTAGACAGAATACTGGGTTGGATGGACCTTTGGTCTGACCCAGTATGGCCGTTCTTATTCATAGATCCATAGATTCTAGGACTGGCAGGGGCCTCGAGAGGTCATCGAGTCCAGTCCCCTGCCCTCGTGGCAGGACCAAATACTGTCTAGACCATCCCTGATAGACATTTATGTAACCTGCTCTTAAATATCTCTAGAGATGGAGATTCCACAACCTCCCTAGGCATTTTATTCCAGTGTTTAATCACCCTGACAGTTAGGAACTTTTTCCTAATGTCCAACCTAAACCTCCCTTTGCTGCAGTTTAAGCCCGTTGCTGCTTGTTCTATCCTTAGAGGCGAAGATGAACACGTTTTCTCCCTCCTCCTCATGACACCCTTTTAGCTACCTGAAAAATTCTATCATGTCCCCTCTCAGTCTTCTCTTTCCAAACTAAACAAACCCAGTTCTTTCAGCCTTCGTTCATAGGTCATGTTCTCTAGACCTTTAATCATTCGTGTTGCTCTTCTCTGGACCCTCTCCAATTTCTCCACATCTTTCTTGAAATGTGGTGCCCAGAACTGGACACAATACTCCAGTTGAGGCCTAACCAGCGCAGAGTAGAGCGGAAGAATGACTTCTCGTGTCTTGCTCACAACACAACTGTTAATGCATCCCAGAATCACGTTTGCTTTTTTTGCAACAGCATCACACTGTTGACTCATACTTAGCTTGTGGTCCACTATAACCCCTAGATCCCTTTCTGCCGTACTCCTTCCTAGACAGTCTCTTCCCATTCTGCATGTGTGAAACTGATTGTTCCTTCCTAAGTGGAGCACTTTGTATTTGTCTTTATTAAACTTCATCCTGCTTACCTCAGACCATTTCTCCAATTTGTCCAGATCATTTTGAATTATGACCCTGTCCTCCAAAGCAGTTGCAATCCCTCCCAGTTTGGTATCATCTGCAGACTTAATAAGCGTACTTTCTGTCCCTGCCAGCAGGTAGGGGATCTTGGGGGACAATTACCACACGGGTGGGGTGCAAAATAAACTTTATTAAGAAAATGCAAAAACAGGGAAAATTCAATAGTGAGGGGTATGGGGTTTGTTAAGGTAGACAATTGGGGAGGGGTTTCTTTTGGTGAACAGTATAGGGGGTTTCAATAGTGGGGTACAATACAGTTGGTAAACAATTAACACTAATAAAAGCAACAGGTAGCTAACAATTTCTATGTAAAAAGGTGTGTCACAGCAGCATATAACCAACTAACAGTTATGGAAAAATATGTTAAATAACAAATAATTTTAGGTAAAAATGTGTCACAGTGGGGTAAATGTAGAATGTGTGGTGTATCAGAGAGAAAAAGGTAACCAATGGGGTTTTATGCTAGATTGCGATGGGGGAAGAGAAGCACGTGGTGGAGCAGAGGGAGATTTAAACTTAGAGAGACACAGAGAACAGAGAGACTGTAAAGAGTCAGAGGGACACAAAGAAGCTGGGGCGGGGCGGGGTTGCAGTGGAAAGACAGACTTAACCACAATTATGCAAAACACAGCAAAATCTTATCTATGATCTAACTTAACCAAGACTACACAAATTAGCAAGTAACAAAACACAATGCAACAATTCTCTAAGCCTAACTTACAGAGTATAAAGCTAAACCTAACTTAACCTAATGAGTGCACCTTATACTAGGGGTGGTTCTCCAAGGGTGTGGCTGCAGCAGTGGAGCAATTGCAAGTGAGCTGCCCAGGATAGAATCCAGGGAGGCACAGGTTTATTTCTAGCAGCAAAGGAGCTGCAGAACCAGAAACAGATTACAGATGCAGACCAAGGAGTTAACTTGGGTCTGTCTGTTGGGGAAAGAAAAGCCAGCAGCTAGAACAGGGGGGGTCTGCAAGAGAGAGTTCTTACCAATCCCCAGGACAACAGCAGAGGCAGAAGCAGGCACAGCAGCAGCATCAGAGGACGCAGAGAGGACTCAATTTGCTCACAATAATCAGGAGATCTCCAGGCAAAATTCGTTGTTCGTGGGAGGGGAGTTTAAAAACGGGGGTATGCTCAAAAACAAACGAGAGCGGGGAGAGGGCCTCCCAAAGACCCCTAGCTGATCAGACCAGGTGGCAAAGCAAGGACCTTCTCCGAGGTCTGCTTAGAAAATGTCTGGTTATATAGGCAGACTTAGGCAGTTTCCCGCCAGTAACTTTGATTGGTTCCCGGAGGAGAGAAAGCAGGGAAAAGACTTCAGGTGTACACAGACGTGTCTGGGCTAGTTCTAAGTCACAGGCATGACTTACATGCTCAGCTATGTGGCCATATAAAGTCTTGTATTCTTGGGCAGCGCCCCCTACACCGAGCCCAGGTCTGAACAAAGGAGGCAGAGGCCCACCCCCACCTGACCAGAGCAATGGCTCCGGTTAGTCTGCAAAGGCCATTCCACTGAGCAGGGCCAGGCTATGACTTTTGCTAGCCCCATGGCCGGGAGGGGCGGCCACACAGAGAGGAAAACAAAAAAGGAATGCAGCAGGGAGGCAGCTGTAACAGACACTTTCTATGCCAATATCTAAATGGTTGATGAAGATATTGAACAGAGCCGGTCCCAAAACAGTCCCCTGCGGAACCCCATTTGTTATACCTTTCCAGCAGGATTGGGAACCATTAATAACTACTCTCTGAGTGCGGTTATCCAGCCAGTTATGCACCCACCTTATAGTAGCCCCATCTAAGTTGTATTTGCCTAGTTTATTGATAAGAATATCATGCAAGACCGTATCAAATGCTTTACTAAAGTCTAGGTATACCACATCCACCACTTCTCCCTTATCCTCAAGGCTTGTTATCCTATCAAAGAAAGCTCTCAGATTGGTTTGACATGTTTTGTTCTTCAGATACAGAGTCCATATCCATAACTTCAGATAACAAACATGATCTATGCACACAAATAGGATAATCATATTCGGCCAATCACAACTTTTCCAATGACACCGCACATGACGCATCTTGCACAAAATGCCTAATAATTATGGCCTAATCATTTTATACTCCTACCACTATGATGAATATGGGGGTGTAGTGTCAGATAGGGCCTAATTTCAAGGCACAGGAGTTGGGAATGGAACTTCCCCTCTTTGTGGAACAGGAAATAACCCCCCAGCCAGGGCTGGGAAAACTTCCCAGACTCCCAATGCTGGAGCCGGAATCTACTGACACTTCATTAGTTACCACCACCCCCAATCTTTGTGGCAACTGCAAACTTATCACTGATGATTTTATGTTCTCTTCCAGGTCATTAATAAGTATGTTAAATAGCACAGAGCCAAGAACCAGTCCTTGTGGGAAGCCCCTAGAAAGAAATCCACTCGACCATAGTTCCCCATTTACAATCCCAGTTTTTAATCTATTTAATATATGCCCTGTGTATTTTGTATCTTTCTAGTTTTCTAGTCAAAATATTGTGCTGGACCAAGTCATATGCCTTACAGAAGTCTAGGTATATTACATCAATACTATTAGTTGCAACCAAACTTTTGATCTCATCCAGTAAGGATATCCAGTTAGTTTGACAATCTATTGTGTCTAAACCTTTGTTAATGGGTACTAATTATCTTACCCTCCTTTCATTCGTTATTAATGAACTCCAGTATCGGCTGCTCCATTCTCTTGCCCAGTATCGATTTTAGACTAACACTCTTGTAATTAGCTGGGTCATCTCTTTTACACTTTTTAAATATTGGCACAGCATTAGCTTTATTCCAGTCTTATGGAATTTCCTCAGTGTTCCAAGTCCTAATGAAAATCAACACTAACAGTCCTCCACGCTTCTCCACCGGGTCTCTCAAAACTCTTGTTATCTGGACCTGCTGATTTACACACATCTAACTGTAATACCTGCTGTTTAACATACTCATGAGTTGTTGTTGGAATGGAAAGTGTCGTCGTCAACATCTTATGATATGAGTTACATCACTTGATTTTCTCCAAATCCAGGAGAGAAATATTTATTGAACACTTTTACCTCTTCTGCATTATTTTTGATAATTCTGCCATTTCTATCTAGTAATTTACCACTACCATTGTTAGGATTAATTTTGTACTTAATATACTTTTAAAAACTTCCTTCTTAATTTTCATTGATCATTGATTTCTGTTAGTTTCCCTTACCAATTTTCTACAATTCTGACCTTCTAACTTATAGTCTTTACTATTGACTTCCTCTTTCTTCCATATATTTTATTTGGAGAGTGTTGGGATTCCAACCAGGGAGCCACCAGCAGGGTCCAGAGACAGCCCCATCTCCTGTATCAAGCTCTGGCTAGTGGGTATGTGATAAATATGAAGACTCTGCCTCCGTGTGTCAGCTGGGAGACACAAAGGTTCTCTCTTTCTACCCAATGATGCCTCCTGGCTGCTCTAAGCAAGATGGGGTGGGACTCTGTTAACATGTGCCTCCATTTACCTGGTGCTGCTGTTCTGTGAATAGTGGGGCAGCAGGTACTGAGTATTGGATTCTTGCTCTTTCAGGGGCCGGTGACCTTCGAGGAGGTGGCTGTGTATTTCACCAGGGAAGAGGGAGCTCTGCTGGACCCCACTCAGAGAGCCCTCTACAGGGATGTCATGCAGCAGAACTATGAGAATGTGACCTCGCTGGGTAAGGAGTCCTGTCCCCTGAGTTATTAGAAGCTGTGGGGTCTCTCAAGAACCTGAGTAGTAGTAATTTTATACCTTTATTTGTCATACAAGTTTCCTTACCCCCACTGTTTTTGCCTCATCTCCCACCTACTAGTATAATTTTTGGACATGTGCTTTTTTTGGTGCTGTTAGTCATTTTAAAACTGCATTGAATGTATCCTTACTGGCTACATTAATAACTACATTAATCACTGTAGCTTTCATGCCTTTTCCTCATTGTAAGAGGAAAATATAGAATCATAGAATCATAGAATCTCAGGGTTGGAAGGGACCTCAGGAGGTCATCTAGTCCAACCCCCTGCTCAAAGCAGGACCAAACCCAACTAAATCATCCCAGCCAGGGCTTTGTCAAGCCTGACCTTAAAAACCTCTAAGGAAGGAGATTCCACTACCTCCCTAGGTAACCCATTCCAGTGCTTCACCACCCTACTAGTGAAAAAGTTTTTCCTAATATCCAACCTAAACCTCCCCCTCTGCAACTTGAGACCATTACTCCTTGTTCTGTCATCTTCTACCACTGAGAACAGTCTAGATCCATCCTCTTTGGAACCCCCTTTCAGGTAGTTGAAAGCAGCTATCAAATCCCCCCTCATTCTTCTCTTCTGCAGACTAAACAATCCCAGTTCCCTCAGCCTCTCCTCATAAGTCATGTGCTCCAGCCCCCTAATCATTTTTGTTGCCCTCCGCTGGACTCTCTCCAATTTATCCACATCCTTCTTGTAGTGTGGGGCCCAAAACTGGACACAGTACTCCAAATGAGGCCTCACCAGTGCTGAGTAGAGGGGGATGATCACATCCCTTGATCTGCTGGAAATGCCCCTACTTATACAACCCAAAATGCCATTAGCCTTCTTGGCAACAAGGGCACACTGTTGACTCATATTCAGCTTTTCGTCCACCGTAACCCCTAGGTCCTTTTCTGCAGAACTGCTACCCAGCCATTCGGTCCCTAGTCTGTAGCAGTGCATGGGATTCTTCCGTCCTAAGTGCAGGACTCTGCACTTGTCCTTGTTGAACCTCATCCTATTTCTTTTGGCCCAATCCTCTAATTTGTCTAGGTCCCTCTGTATCCTATCCCTACCCTCCAGCGTATCAACCACTCCTCCCAGTTTAGTGTCATCTGCAAACTTGCTAAGGGTGCAGTCCACACCATCCTCCAGATCGTTAATGAAGATATTGAACAAAACCGGCCCCAGCACCGACCCTTGGGGCACTCCACTTGATACCGGCTGCCATCTAGACATGGAACCATTGATCACTACCCGTTGAGCCCGACCATCTAGCCAGTTTTCTATCCACCTTACCGTCCATTCATCCAGCCCAGACTTCTTTAACTTGCTGGCAAGAATACTGTGGGAGACTGTATCAAAAGCTTTGCTAAAATCCAGAAATAGTACATCCACTGCTTTCCCCTCATCCACAGAGCCGGTTATCTCGTCATAGAAGGCAATTAGGTTAGTCAGGCATGACTTGCCCTTGGTGAATCCATGCTGACTGTTCCTGATCACTTTCCCCTCCTTTAAGTGGTTCAGGATTGATTCCTTGAGGACCTGCTCCATGATTTTTCCAGGGACTGAGGTGAGACTGACTGGCCTGTAGTTCCCTGGATCTTCCTTCTTCCCTTTTTTAAAGATGGGCACTACATTAGCTTTTTTCCAGTCATCCGGGACCTCCCCCGATCGCCATGATTTTTCAAAGATAATGGCCAATGGCTCTGCAATCTCATCGGCCAACTCCTTTAGCACCCTCGGATGCAGTGCATCCGGCCCCATGGACTTGTGCTCGTCCAGCTTTCCTAAATAGCCCCAAACTACTTCTTTCTCCACAGAGAACTGGTCACCTCCTCCCCATACCGTGCTGCAGAGTGCAGCTGTCTGGGAGCTGACCTTGTCTGTGAAGACAGAGGCAAAAAAATATACAGCCTGTAGAATTCTAAATTGAGTAAATAGGTGTGTGAGTCATGCATGGCTTGTGTGACAGTCAGATGATAGCTCAGTGGTTTGAGCATTGGCCTGTTAAACCCAGGGTTGTGAGTTCAATCCTTGAGGAGGCCACTTAGGGATCTTGGGCAAAAATTGGTCCTGCTAGTGAAGGCAGGGGGCTGGACTCGATGACCTTTCAAGGAAGGTTAAAAATGTCTCTGTGGGCTTAGCCTGGCAGGAGGAGCCAGGTCTACACTGTAATAACATGCTTGATCTCTTTCCCAGGATGGCAGAATCTAGGATGCCTGTCTGCAGGGAAAGGGCCTGGGAGAATCATCCTGTGAAATTAACTAAAGTCTGTTCTGAAACCCCCACAACTGCCCTTCTCCCCCAGACAGGTTGTAAAATGACGTCCATGTTTCGCTCCAGCTCATCCCATCCTCCCATGGGAGAGGGAAGAGAAATAGGTGCAGAGGAACCTGTTCAGGTAGGGATTATCGGGAGGTTGCTGGTGGGTTCCTGCAGGGGGGAGAGGGACAGCAAATACACCAGAGATGGGAAGATTTGCACAGTCGAGGTTGGAGGTGGGCAGGAAATGCACAGGGTGGGGAAGGGAGGAGGACAGCTTGAGATAAACCTGCTGGGTGGTGTTTAATAAGTGGCCTAGATTCTAGGAACAGACCCATGAGATTAGGTGGTGGAAATACCCTAATTTGTGAAACCGAAAATAGCCCACCTACATGGAGCTAGTCTAACTGACCAGACTCCTAGTGCTGGAGCCTGACCTGACTGACCAGCGGCTGCTGTGAGATATGAAGTGGGCACCCATCAGTGAGGTTTAGGGGAGCTGCCCCGCCCTTCATATCCAGCTCCTGACAATGAGGAGGTTATTGGGCTTCCTACCAGGCAGCTCTCCCTGCACCCTGCTAGGGGCTCCATCTCCTGTATCAGTCGGTGGCTAGTAAGTGTGTGATGGATCTGCTGGGAGAGACAAGGGGCTCTCTCTTAGTCCCCTTAACCTGGTGTTTCCAGGATGCTCTTTGCAGGGTAGGGGTGGGACTCTGTTGACTGCGATCCACCCAGAGCTTCCATTTGATTGGCTCCTTTCCCCCACGAATAGTGGGGCATTGGGTACAGAGTGTTGGACTCTTGCTCTTTTAGGGGCCGGTGACCTTCGAGGAGGTGGCTGTGTATTTTACCAGGGAAGAGGGGGCTCTGCTGGACCCCACTCAGAGAGCCCTCTACAGGGATGTCATGCAGGAGAACTATGAAAATGTGACCTCGCTGGGTAAGGATTCCCGTCCTCTTGGTTCTTGGAATAGGAAATGAAGAGAGAAGGTTCATGCCAGCCCCACAATGCCACCTCTACTCTGTCCTGTTTCAGCATCACCCCAATATGCCAGTGACACACACACACTACCAGAGACCCTCCCCTGCTGCAGAACACTTTGGGAACAGTGCACAGGAGCCGCATCGCAGTGTCAAGTAGCTCCTGTTTGCTAAAGTAAACTACTTTGAGATGTGGGCGTCCCATGGATTTGTGTAGAGGCAATATGATATTTTATGTCTTATTATCTATCTATTTCTTAATGATTCCCAACATTCTGTTCACTTTTTTCACTGCTGCTGCACACTGAGTGGATGTTTTCAGAGAACTATCCACAGTGACTCCAAGATCTCTCTCTTGAGTGGAAACAGCTAATTTAGATCCCATCATTTTGTATGTATAGCTGGGATTATGTTTTCCAATGGGCTGCACTATGTGCTATCCTGACATCTAGTACTGCTGAGATCCTGCATTCAGTGATATCCCTGCCCTTCCTGTTCCCTTTCTCCACTGAACCCCACCAGCCCATGCTTCCTGTTCCCAGCTTCCCCAGGACTCTCTCACTGTCCCTGAACCTCTCTGTCAGCAAGAAGCAGTGCCAGGGAGACTTGCCCTCTCTCTGGAGTCTTTGATTTCTGGGACATGGATTTACTTTCTCTGTGTTTTAGGAACTCTTTGAAATTGAGTGTCTGTGATATTAACCACAGTGCAACCTGGACTGTTGAACAGCTGTGTGACTCAGTTCTCCAAGCTGGGGTGCCTTTTACACTGCTTTACTGTGAGAACAGCCACTCCTGGGCAGGTAACGCACAGTCTCCAGCATGTAACTCACTCCCAGCTACACAGTATTGAGTGCTGCTAGTCAGTGACTCACAAGTTACAGTGCAGCACAGGAGAACCCCAGAAAATTCTCTGCTCCCAGACTTCTCCCAGAAATGTGCATCTTTCCCTGTCTAGCACACTCCTGAACAATGCAAGCTCATATGAAGTCTGTCATTTCATCAGTGGAAAATGACATGCGCCAGCCTTGTTATCCCAGATGGAGTTTCCAACACACTTTAATACAAACACACTGGTTAGATAAAGAATAAAACAAGATAGTTAACAATCAAAAAAAATATTTTAAGATACAGATAATGAGGCATAAAGCTCAGAATTGTTTACAAAAGAAATGCAAGATAAAACACAAACTAATGTCTAAGTTAACAAGCTGTGAAACAAGGCAAATGTTTCTCTCGCCATGTGCTGAGACAGGCTGGTTTTCCTTTCAGCCAGGACTCGGCCTAACCCACCCCTGCCGCCCACGTTCAGCTCTTCAGGAGTTGTCATGAGCAGAGGGAAAGGGGGGAGAGAGAGTCTGAAGCATTTTCCTCACCTCTTTTTATAATTCAGTCCTTTGTACTAGAAACTTCAGTTCTCAGCTGAGTCATGGTGCCAGGCTGTCTGTCGGAGATATGAGAATTGTGAGGGAAAGTCTACAGAAAGAGCTTTGGAGCTTTGTTCAAGCTAGTAGGCCTGAGGTATTAGCTGAGCTTGCTTCTCTGTGTAAAGGGCATAGAAAGGCAAAGTGGAATGGAAAATCCCCCAGATTGGGGAACAAGTAAAAGCAGGGGGCTGGACTTGATGACCTTTCAAGGTCCCTTCCAGTTCTAGGAGATTGGTATATCTCCAATTATTTATTTTAATTTAAATCCCCCCAAATTGGGGAACCAATGGCTTTGTGTGCATAAGGGGCCTAAGTAGGTGAAGTGGAAAGTCCCCAAACACAGTGATTTGCAGTAACCGAGCTTGTGAAACATAACCACAGTGGAAGTGTTAGAAAAGTCAAACCACGAACTAGACTAGGAATAATAATAACAGGAAAGGCTGAATATGGAAAACTGATTGTTCAGCTCGCTTTTGACCTGCATCATATTTTGCAATATATTCCAAATAAGGAAATTAACGTGCAACGTATGTGTCATTGTTTGGGGTTTTAAGCTTTAAAAGGCTTGTGTGATTTTTAGCTCAGGGGGACAGAATTCCAATAGCTGTCGCCCCCTGCGCACTTTTAACCAAGAAAAGAGCCTCAGGCTGAGCTGATTCAAAATCAATCGTGTGGTCGTTTTCCACAACAGCTTCAAGAGGTCCCTGTGATGGAATGTAAATGTCTTCACACCTTCCCCCTGCAGGAGAATGGCTGTTTGACCAGCTGTTTGCCTGGCTGTCTCTGAGGAACTGCTCTGTAGGTGTTCCCCAGAATTGTAACTTTTTCTGTAATCTCATACTGTAAAATCTCATAACTTTACATACAGTGTTACTACACATTTTAACAGGAGGATAATATTCAGTAGATTATGCATTTTCAAATGATACCTCACAAGCCATACTGTGTACAAAATTGATCATAATTTTCTAGAAGAGTGAACATAGGGGTATAGACTGACACAGTGTCTGTGTGTGTGTTCCTAGCAGATATGTGGGTATTTCAGTCCCTCATAAGCACAGTGTTTGGCATCTTCAAGGACCTGGGGAACTAGTCCTGGGAATTCACTGGTTTACCAAGTGTGACACTGTATGGGATTGTGAGACACTTTGGTATTAATAATAAAATAATATAATCTGATAAAATTGCAATGAATCATGCTAGATATGCCATGTAAGGTGTCAGGGGAAATGTTACGATTTTCCAAGTATGATCATTTTGTTTCTATGTTTGTATCACCTTTGTATTGTGAGTTATAGATATGTAGGGTATATCTATATTTCCAGACTTGTGCAGTGTTTCTGGGTGACACCCCCAGACATATTGGCATCAACACTGCCTAGCCTGTTTGATGGCATATTGAGGGTCATCAGCAGTACAATGAGCCCATGGAAAGGACCAAGAGGATACACCTATTGAGTCAGCAAGACATGCCGGGGTATGCCTGTGTAATGAGAACTCCAAGGCTTTTCCATGCCATGTGCTGTGAATCTTGTGTTTGGGACACAGGAAGTACAGGCCACATGGCAAAAGGAATGTAAAGGGCAGCTGCATCATCCCCATTTTGTCTTCAATCCCCCTTCCTACCTCTGGAGCACCTTCTCTACAAACTGAACCCTGGAACAAAGGACTGAATGACCCATCCAAGCTATGGATGCGTTCCAGACGGACTTTCAAGCCAGCAACTCACCAATACTGCTAAGAACCTGATATATCCATTTTGGAATGTGTCTGACGGCTTTTCCATTTAACTTCTTTCTGTCTTTCTTTCGTTTAAACCTTTAGTTTAGATGCTAAGGATTGGCTGGCAGTGTGGTATTTTGGGTAAGATCCAAACCTATACTGACCTAGTAACGTGGCTGACCTTTGGGGTCAGAAGATCATTTTGTTTATGTGAGCAGAGTTTTGAAATAACCTCTCACTGTACTGGACCTAAGTGCTGATTAGGAGTCAGAGAACTGGGATGCAATCAAGGGGGCCGTGTGATTTCTTTTTTCAGCTTCTTGATAACCCGCGTGGGTGATCCCTTTTTCAGCCTGCCCTGATCTTGGCATTCTCAGTGAGAACTGCCTCTGGCCCACCAGGTCACACTAAGCACTGACGTTAAATTAATAGAATGTTTTTTATGACAAAGTCTTATGAAATCAACTGAACTCCTGTGTTTTCTTTCATCTGAGCAGGGTTTCCTGTTACCCAGCCTGATGTGATCTCCCAGCTGGAACAAGGGGAAGAGCCATGGGTCCCAGACCTCCGGGGTTCAGAGGAAAGAGAGATCCTGAGAGCTCCCTGCACAGGTGAGGAAACATTAAACCAACTCAGAATCTGTAAGTGCCTGAAGGAAACATCTGGGATGCCCAACAAAGCCCTTGGGAGGTCTCTCGGTTCATTATTGTCCCTAACAGGGGTCGTATCCTCAGGGTAAATATAGCTCATGGCTTCCTATAGACCCTAGCAGACACCAGGCAGTAGCTTCCTCCCTTCCCCCTGCGTATTTGGATGGGATGTGAAGGCTGAATTCATCCCTCTCCTATCTGGCGGAAGAGTTTGGGGGAGTTCAGCTCCTGATTTTTATTTGACCTGTCTTCAGCACTTGTTTTTGTTTGGTCTTCCCCTTTCCATCCCTGTTTGAGGTTTCTGTCTCTATCACAGCAGGTAATGCAATGGTCCGTGAGAAAGAGGAGCAGAATTCTCAGCAGGAAAATGTTGAGCAAGTGGATAAATACAGAGCATTATCGCAAAGATCGAAAAGGAATGTGTCCAGGAGTCATGAGCAGGGAAAATCCTGGGAGATTCAGCACAGACCAGAAAGAGAGCAAGGAAACCAGCCTGGGGAGAAATTGGGTAAATTTATTTCCTGTTGGGGAACTCAGAAGGTCCTCATGGAAACCACAACACAACAGGAAATCCTTAGGCGAAAGAGAAAAAGTACATGCACTGAGTGTGGGAAAATTTTCACTTACAGATCAGACCTTTCTGTTCATCAGAGAATCCACACAGGAGAGAGGCCCTTTGAATGCCGTGAGTGTGGGAAAACCTTCAATCGCAGTTCTAACCTTATTAGGCATCAAACAATCCACAGAGGAGAGAGGCCCTATGAATGCAGTGAATGTGGAAAATGCTTCACTAGCAGCTCAGACCTTTCTCAACATCAGAGAATCCACACAGGGGAGAGGCCCTATGAATGCCGTGAGTGTGGGAAAAGCTTCACTTACAGATCAGGCCTTTCTAGACATCAGAGAATGCACACAGGGGAGAGGCCCTATGATTGCCGTGAGTGTGGGAAAAGCTTCACTTACAGATCAGATCTTTCTAGACATCAGAGGATCCACACAGACGAGAGGCCCTATGAATGCCGTGATTGTGGGAAAACCTTCAATCGCAGCTCGCACCTTATTAGTCATCAAACAACCCACACAGGGGAGAGGCCCTATGTATGCAGTGAGTGTGGGAAAACCTTCACTCAAAGATCAGCCCTTTCTGCTCATCAGAGAATCCACACAGGGGACAGGCCCTATGAATGCAGTGAGTGCGGGAAAACCTTCAATCACTGCTCAAACCTTATTACCCATCAGAGAATCCACACAGGGGAGAGGCCCTATGAATGCCGTGAGTGTGGGAAAACCTTCAATCGCAGCTCAACCCATGTTAGCCATCAGAGAATCTGCAAGGGAGATAAACATTGTAAAAATCTTTAGGGCTATCAAGACTTTCTTTTCTTTAATACTTTTCCTGATTCCCACATAGTAACTTTTAAAACTCTTTGAACTGTGTGCAGAACCATTATCCCTCAGCTTGTCCAGATGAGTGGCCCATTTTTGCCTTTTGCAGTTCGCCCTCTTTTGGGATGGATCTATTTGTCCTTTCTATTGTCCCACAAGTAATTGGAGTGTGCCCTTCCTATGAGGAACCAGGGAGCGTCACGTTTATACCATTCCTCCTATTGCAAAGTTATTGTTAGTCACCAATGATACAGATTGTATCCTTGCCAGTTGTTCTCACGTTGCTCTGGGTTGTGCTGAAGAGCAGTTACATTGGGAATTTTTCAAATTATATGTAAATGAAGAGGAACAGGGGCAGGAAAAAAGTATAATTACAGCTTCTGTGACGCTGGAAGGAGATGAGGTGACTCAGAGATTCCCTCCTTCCCCTTCACTGCAGAACTCTTACCTTTTTCCTGAGCCAGGCAGAGTTTATCTTCATCACATTCTATCCATCCACTTCATAAGTGTCATGTGATGAAGCATTCTCCATTGTCTGTGCTTGCAGATGATGTTTTGACTTCTTTAATCCTATATCAGAGTCGCTATGACTGGAGATGAAAGTGTCAAAGACCTGGGAGGGGAATTCAAATGGATCCCAAATACAGTGTGATCATTTAGAGTTTAAATTCCAGGTTTCATCTATTGTAAAGCCACTTCTGGCAAGAGGGCTGTTTTTCCCTCATTATGGGAATGCTAGGATACTAAAAATGTTGTAAATAACATAACTGACTATTGAGACAGGTATCAGGGAAGCAGGTTTGAATGGATCAGAGGACAGTGTGGTGGGAGAATCTCTTGTCCCGATTCTGAATAATCAGATGTAACCTGCTCTGGAATTTCACTTGACACTTTCTTTGTAATGTATTCTCTCTCTGTGATGTGGGTTTCTATCTTTCCTGAAGGCTGTTTGGTCACCCAATTGGATATTAGTTCAGTTTGGTAGGATGTAGCTCAGATTTATTGAAGAATTTAAGACAATGACCCTTTGCTAAAGTCCTCATTTATGATTTCAGCTTTGCTTTTTCCCCATCCCTCCATGATGACATGGAGAAAGCTGAAGTGCAGTTCTATCAACAGGAGAGAACTCTCTAATTTACTGGACAGGCTAACAAAGAAACAGCAGTGATTTAAAATCTCCACTCAGAAATGGTGAACAACAGCAGAACCCCAACTAACTGAAGGAAGTGCATCTGATCACAGTGTATTTTAGTTACTTAAGGCAATATTGTCTCCGATGATCTGGGAAGAGAATTCCATGGTAAGTGGTTTTGAACAAGGCAAAATGCCCATGTGTTTGGTTCCCAAAGCATTTGTAACCCAGGCCCTACAGAAGATCTCTCCTAGCTAATCCTATGCTATGGGAAATGCAGCCCTTCTTGACACAGATGTTGAGGAAATAGAAGCGGAGTTTTTGTCAAATTTATCCTTTGTAGGTGCTAAAGATGTGTATAAAATGAAACCAGTGTTGAAAATGTAATAGCTTCAGAAAAATAGCCATTTTTTAATAGAATCTCCAGCTCTGGTAACTAACGAAGATTCTGATCCATGCCTGTATCCAGTCCCTTCCCTGGACCTGTGCCACCGAATTAAAGAAAAGCTGGGCATGTTTCAGGAAGCCATTCCTCATTCCCACTGCTGAGATTTTAAGTGGTTTTGTAAAGTATTCTACTTCAGAGAACTGTAACTTTACCCTATCCAAGACCAAGGATTTGGAAAGAGCTGAGGTTGAAAGAGTCCACACCCAGTTCTTGGTTTCCACCCCAGTAAAGGAAGCTATGGTGACCCAAGGAAAATTGTTTGTACAATTCCACTTCCTAGTTCAGTGTCACTGACTACACTTCCAAAGTATGCCAGGGTTAGATTGAGAACAGTCATCCTTCACTGTTTGGATGCAAAGGGAGAGTGCTTCATAGGACAGTCCTTCCCTGTGGATCCCAAACTGGCTGCCTGGTTGGGTAACAAGGACTTTCCAGCTGTAGAAATGATGGTAACCAATGAGGCAACGGATTTGTCAGCCTCCAATTTCAGACTTCCAGATACACGCATGTTGAGTCCTGAGACTATGGTTTTGTGTCTGACGCTGTGGCTACACAATTAAGCTGATGTTGGCACAGCTCCACCAATGTAGCTGCGCTGCTCTAGCACTGCTATAACAGATTCTGTAAGCCAATGGGAGAGATTTCTCCCATCGGACTTGATTAGTCCAGCCCCCGCAAGCGGCGGTGGCTGTGTTGGTAGGAGAAGCTCTCCCGCTCATGTAGCACTATCTACACAGGGGGTTAGGGCTGTGTAACTACGTTGCTCAGCTGTGTGGATTTTTCACACCCCTAAGCAATATAGTTATCCTGATAAATGTCTTTAGTGTAGACCAGAGAGGTTTCTCTTGTGTTTTATGCATTTACCTTACTTCTCTACCTCCTCCTACTTTGAAAGATTAAAAAGTGTGAAAAGAGAGGTATTTTTCTCCATGATGCAAACATTCGGACATAGAAGACCCCTTCTACCAACACATATGGTGGAAGATCCTGAGATATATGAACTCACAGAAGTGGTTGGGACCTACGTTGGGACAAACCACAATAAGAACCAAGGTTCAGTTGTTGGCAATGGGGATTAAAAGAAAACTAACATATATGAAAAGAATTTGTGATCTTTGAATATGTTATTGTTACCAATTAAAATGAAATTATAGGTGAAGTTATTGGTTAAAGAATAAGAGACTGTGTGATAATGTGAATTATTTTGGAAAACTGAAAGTTGTCTTGTTTTTGTGTTTTGTTAGTCGTACAGGAAATGATGGCTAATCTTGAAAAGTTAATTAGATTAAATTTACCCTGGTTCCTCAACTGTAGCTACAGCTCTAGTACCCATCAATCCAAAGACTGAGAGAAAGGGAGAGTTCCAACCATTGTCCTTTTAGTATGTTATTGTTCCTCTCTCTGTTTTTTGTGCTGGCCTTTCTATTCTATCATTTTTTAGTGGTAACAGTTGGTTTCCATCACTCACGTTTGTTTGTTTAAATCTCTATCCGTTGTGAAATAAATTTTTTGCTTGTTCGATAACTGTACTCAGGTGCTGTGTGAGATACAGTAGCAATGGTCCACAGTAAAACTAGTAACCTGGGATACGTGGGGAAGAGAGGATCTGGGATTTCACCGAGTATCTGGTGATCCGGGCTGGACCCCAGAGGGGGACACATTGAAGGAACTCAAGGGTTAAGGTGGCTGCTGTAGCTCAGAGGAGGGTCCTTGAGTTCCAGCAGGCTGGTGAGTTTGGTCACTAACATCCAGCTACCAAATGCAAAACTCCCTCTTCCTTGTGGCAGGTGCCAACAAGGAGACTCACAGCCCTCAGCTCCCTGAGAAGGGTCACAATGTGTCTCTATGTTGATCCATCTGTCAAATTCACACAGGGAAAGCTCCCGATAGCACAAAACTCTACCCTATGAAATCATGGAACATGTGTTCTTCGCTCTGTGAAAGCATGTAAAGAATCCAAGCACTGGAGGACAGGATTTGGGTCCAGAGTGACCTAGACAAATTGCAGGATTGGGCCAAAAGAAATCTGAGGAGGTTCAACAAGGAGAAGTGCAGAGTCCTGCACTTAGGACGGAAGAATCCCATGCACTGCCACAGAATCATAGAATCATAGATCAGAAGGGACCAATATGATCATCTAGTCTGACCTCCTGCAAGATGCAGGCCACATTAGCCGATCCCCCCACTCCTTTAGCAAGCGACCCCTGCCCCATGCTTCGGAGGAAGGCGAAAAACCTCCAGGGCCACAGCCAATCTACCCTGGAGGAAAATTCCTTCCCGACCCCAAATATGGCGGTCAGCTGAACCCCGAGCATGCGGGCAAGACTCTCCAGCCATACCCTCTGGAAAAAGGTTAAGAATATCATATCATTGACCCATTGTACTATTTACCAGTGTGGCACTTAATTAACCTATTGACTAAGCCCGGTATCCTATCATACCATCTCCTCCATAAACTTATCTAGCTTAGTCTGGGGACTGACTGAGTGAGGGGGGTTTGATAGCAGCCTTCAACTACCTGAAAGAGCAGCAGTGTGGGCTTTCTCCTGGCCACTTTTGCTGGGATGGGCAGGCAGCCTGGAGCCTTTCTAGAAGAGCATTGGGAACTGAGTTAGAAAAACCAATGTGAAAACCAGAACCTCAGGTTTAGACTCATTTATTTATAATATTAAATCTTCAATTCTAGTGTCACAGTCAATACAATTGCTTCAGCCTGATAGTTGCCCAAAGGGAAACTTAACGTCTCTCCAAGGGGAGTGGAGAGAAAACACTTTTCAGAGTCCAAGAGAGACAAGGCGGGTGAGGGTAAGAGCTTGCAGAGGACCAACCTCTGTTGGTGAAAGAGACAAGCTGTGGAGCTAACCCCACACACTTCTTCAGTTCTGTGTAGCCTGGAAGGTCGTCTCCTCCATAACCAGCAGTTAGAACATAAGAACAGCCACACTGAGTCAGACCAGTTCATCTAGCCCACTCTCCCGAAAGTGGCCAATGCTCCGCGCCCCAGAGGACCCCTGGGACCAACATGGATACAACACCACCACAAACAAGGTTAAAAGTCAATGCACATGGGAGAAGCATCTTGTGTTTCATTCCTTATGTCCTAGTCCCATCATGTGGCCATTTCCTTCCTTTCTGTTAAAAGCTTTGGTGTTTTGCACAGAAACGTTATTTCCCCAGGAGAGACCCAGGAGTGGGGGCTGCATTCCTGTGCCAAACAGTCACTGGAAGGGGGCAGACAAAGGCCTTTAGGACGAGGCGTCCGTCACTGTCAAAAGATCATCTCCCTCCTGCAGGTCACTGGCAGCCTGAATTTGTTCCTTATCCTCTCAGAGTCTGGGGGCTGGAATCAGCAGTACCCAGCCCCTCCGTATGTAGCAGGAACAAACACAAACCTGGTCTTTAAAACAAGCTGTCCCCTTCCTTCTCAGGGAAGATTTTTCTGTGATTGAAGTTGAGCTTCAGTTTCCCTCTCTTAAGGGCGGGGCGGGTGTGGGGCCAGCTCCCAGTGAGATCTGTTTTCACCTTTGCCCCCTTTCAGCCACTCTGGGATCCTAACTCTGCTCCCAGCTTCCAGCCAGCTTCCAGCCCATCCACCCTGCTCACTAACTCTGTGGTCATGTGTCACTCCCTCTGCCAGCACACAGAGCCTGCAGGAAAGCTACTCTTGCCAGATGCATTGGTGGTATAGTGGTGTGCATGGGTGTCTTCTAAGCAGTTGATCTCGGTTTGATTCCCAGCCAATGCAATAATGGCTTTTCTCTTCTGTTGTTTCCTCATCTGGAAGTGGTTTAATTTCAGTCACATTGTGTTACAATCACATTATCTATAGAATGAGACAATAAATGTGTCAAAGTTCAGCAGGTCATACAGGATGGAGGCACACAAGGGGCTGGAATATGTCATCTGAGAAAGACAGAACACTTGGAAACCTGCATCTCCCATCCCCTGGCCTTGCGTGTTATGATTCCAGGTGCGTGAGCTGTTTGTAGGATGTTCCCGCATGATGGGGAAATAAAGTTTTGAGTCAGTTTTTGCTCCTGCAGGTTCCTTTGCTGTTACAGTTATAATGACATGAACAACAGGGAGGCAAAATAAAAATAAACCCCATATTGCAATACAGGTGGGGAAAGGGAAGATCACGGTTAAGCCAAACACGTCAAAATAAAAATTAATACTAAAAAAGGGAGGGGGAAAGAGATCAGGTATGTGAAGATCCCCTTGATATTTCAACGCACATTGTTAGAATCAAAGTTCAGACTTGACACTGGAAAACCTGCAACTACCTGTCTCTCTGAACACCTGTGATGAGCAAGATGGAGTTGGGACACCTGTTCTGCTTCAATCATTTATTGTCTCTCTGTTCTCTCCTTCTTCTCCCCCCAATTCCTCGTCTCCAATGTCTCTGCCTTTCTCCTCTTGCTCCCTCTCCCCTGCCCTTTCCCATGAACTCTCACTCTACTGCATTTAGGACAAACCAGAGCTTCCATGTTCTGCACATGAGCCTGTGTCAGAGGACGTGTGACCCCGGTCAGAACCAGTCACCGGATCAATATGTCCCTTTATGGGCGACTTCTCTGCCTGCTCTGCAATTTACACACACCCCCACTGAAGGGGGTGGGGTACAGCTGACTGAGAGGCCTCACAGGAGAAATTTCAGCCCAAAGACAAATTTGTGTGAAATGCTGAGAAGTGAATAGCCCCGTTCCCCTCCCCCCAAATCCCCAGAACTCTAGTGTTACCCCCATGGCACCAGCACAGGGAACCCAGTGAGATGGGGTTACAGAATACAAGGGGGAAGGAGCAGGGGAGAGAGGTGACAGGGAGTCTCTCGCTTTCCTTCTCTCTTCACGTTCTGTTCTTCTCTTTCCTTCCAGGAACTGCAGTCACAGCAGGGAGGGGTTTGTCTCTTTATTAGGGATCCCTCTGTGTCACGGAGGCTGCAAAAGTCATAGATTCTGTGGCTTCTGCAGTGGCCACTGCGGCTGACTCCGTGGCTGCCCCAGCAGCTGGCCTGGGGGCAGCTTGAGCAGTGGTTCCAAGGGTGGCAGGCGCAGCCACAGCTCAGTGGCTCCTGGCACCTGTCCCGAGGTGGCCGGAGCAGGGCTGGCCTCTGGGCTCCCCTGACCTGGCAGCATCTGGAGTGGCAGTGGGTCCCCGGGGCTTCTCCCCCAGTACATGGTGCCACGGGCCCCCTGGACTCCCTGCGCCCACAGCTGGTGCCACGGACCCCCTGGGCCTCCCTCCCCACGATTCAATGAGGGGTATTTATGGTATAAGTCATGGCCGGGTCATGGGCAATGAGCTTTTGGGTTTTGCCTGTGATCTGTCCATGACATTTACTAAAAATACCCGTGATTAAATCTTCGCCTTCCTCATTATCGATCAAATAAATCGAAACGCCTCCACCTGCAAAAGGATTTAGCCCAGGACCCTCAGAGTCAGCAGCTGTTACGCCCCCACTGAGCTCTCTGGTCAGGTGTCCTAGCGCTGGAAGCCTCCTGTTTAGATCCTAAAATAGCGTTTTTGCACCAGGGCGGCTGAAATTTTGGACCAGACATTGTAGCTCCACCGTTATTTTATTGAATTGCTTCAAAACAGCAAGTGTAGAAAGTCTCCTAAGTGCCAGGCTCTCTGCAATGGAAACAGCTGCCCCTGCTCTGCGCAGGAGTCTGTGCGTTCCACCCAGCAACGCACACACCTGCTCCGCACTGAAGGGGGGTCAGACAGTGACGGGGTTGGTAACACAAATACTTCAGACTATTAACTCCAGGTCCCTTCCTTGCTTTAAACCAGGATATGCCAGTCAACTGTTAACCATGACTGGCACATGATCTTCACCTTAAAATACCTCTCCGTACATTTTCTGTGAGCCCTCCACCCCCTGCCCTCCCTGCGGCCAGCCCCGCACGCCCCTGCTCCAGCCAACCCCTGCTGCACACCGCTGCCCTGCCTCCAGCCAGCCCCGCACCCCATGCCCTGCCTGCAGCCAGCCCGTCTGCAGCCAGCTCTGAACCCCCCTGCCCTGCCTCCAGCCAGCCCCACACCCCATGCCCTGCCTGCAGCCAGCCCCTGTCTGCAGCCAGCCCCGCACCCCTTGCCCTGCCTGCAGCCAGACCTTACCTCCAATCAGCCTTTGCCCTGCCTCCAGCCAGCCCCATGGCCACTGGTGCCCTGCAGTTCCCAGGGCAGTAACCCTGCACACCTGCTTCAATGAGGGGTGCAGGGAGCAGCTGGCACGCACACATGTGCAAACCAGAGGGTGACCAGACAGCAAGTGTGAAAAATCGAGACAGGGAGTGGGGGGTAATAGGATCCTAGATAAGAAAAAGACCCCAAAATTGGGACTGTCCCTATAAAATTGGGACATCTGGTCACCCTAGCACACCCCCAGGACTCCTGAGTTCCATTGCTGGGTTTCCTATTGGTTCCACTGCTGGTTGTTTTCCTTTTCCGGTGGGACTTTGGGCAAGTTGCTCCCCCCTCTAGGGCTCTGTCCCCAGCAGGCAAATGGGGATTTCATACTTTCCCGCTATTGGAAAGTGCTGGGAGAATCCCCCAGCCAAAGCTGCTCTGACAGCGCTAAGCAGCATCTGACCATTCAAGGTCGGAGCGCACTGCCCAGGAGGAGGAGTGTTTGGCTCTGGGGTTTCACTTCAGCCCAGTCTAGAGAGAGGGGCCCAGCCATGGGGTTTGGCTCAAGAAGACGGGCATTTTGGATTCCAATCCTGAGCTCCAAAGTGCTTGGTGCCAGTTGCACGTTTTGGAAGCAGGCTCTCCACTCCATTTTCCAAATCATTCATGAAACTATTGAATAGTACCGGACCCCGGACTGATCCCTGCCGCACCCACTAGGTGCCCCCTCTCCGTCAGACAGTCAACCATGGAGAAGGGCCCTTGGAGTCTGGGCTTTCAACCAGCTCTGCACCCACATGACACTGATTGCATCTAGACCGCATTTCCCTCGTTTGCTTGTGAGAATGTCCTGCGGGACTGTGTCAAAAGCCTTAGTAACCCCAAGATAGATCCCATCTACTGTTTACCCACCTCCACTAGGCCCGGAACCCTGCCAAAGGAAAGAGGCTGGGTTTGGGATGATTTGTTCTTGACAAATCCATGCTCACTCGTCCTAAGAATCAAATTATCCTGTAGGTGCTGCTGACAAACTGATTGTTTAAGAATGTATTCCAGTATCTCTCCAGCTATGGAAGTGAGGCTGGCTAGTCTGCAAGTCCAAGGGGTCTCTTTGTTCCCCTTTGAAAGATAGGTCCTGTCTTGTTCATGGATGGGAAGATGTTCTTTTTCAGGGATCTCAGATGAGAACTGGGGCACAACACCTGGTTTGTTAAGGCCACAAAAATGGAGGCAGGAACCTCTTCTCTCCTGCTGGCAAAGAACCCCAGGTACCGAAAAGACAGAGACTCACATCCCTGAATGGGCTTTAAGAAAGGCAGTGGTTAAAAAGCTTGGCCCCGACCATTTCTTGTTTCCGCAGACTAGACATTTTAGCAAACTTTACAATTCCTTGGTGCTAAACACCGTGAAACTCCCCTTTCTCCTTCACAGAGGGCTTTATCGCCCCTTATCTCACTCAGGCTCACAACTGCCCAGAGTTCAAGAACTGTCCCTGTTCCCATTGGACAGATGGGGAGGAGCCTGAGGTCCAGAGAAGGGAAATGACCTACCCAAGGGCCTACACAGCAAGGCAGTGGCAGAGCCAGAAAGAGAAGCCACCAGTTCCAACTCCTGTTCTAACAGACAAAAAAAACTCCAGAGGCAGGGATAGAGCCCAGGAATTGAAATGGTGGGGAAATTTCATTTAAACCATTTCTGTCAGAAAATCCCATTCAGACTAAACCAGTTTGTTTCTCGAAATCATAACAAGTGGGATGAAAGTTCTTTGCAAAAAGATTTTGTTCAAAACAAAAGCATCTCCTGTTTGTCACAGTGCGTTAAATTGTCTCATCGCACACAAAGAGGAGACACTTCGATCTCAAACATTAGATAAGATGCTTCAATCTGAGCTAAGTCATTGCTGCTCTTAACAATTTAAAAATAAAAAAATACAAATAAAATAGACTGTTTCAGCTATTCTATTATGTCATAATCTGCTCTGAGTAAACGTGATAGGACACCTCATATTATGCACTACTCCTAGTGACACTCTCCAATGGATCCCCATCCTTCACCCACCGTGAGGTAGGTAGGAGCAGATCATTATTATCCCTACTTGAAAGAGGGAGACGCTAAGGCTGAGAAAGGAGAATTGACTTGTCTTAGGTCACACACCCAGTCAGTGGCAGAGTTGGGAATAGGCAGGGCCGGCTCCAGGCACCAGCATTCCACGCCGGTGCTTGGGGCGGCATTCTGCAAGGGGCGGCAGTCCCCCTTGCTTTGCCCCCAAGTAGCGCGCCGAATTGCTGCTGCGGGCGGGGGCGGAGGGGCAGTCTGTATGCCGTTAGGGTGGCAGGCGCATTTCCGCGGCAGCGGCAATTCGGAGGCAGCTTCTATGTTTAGCTGTCAGGGGTGGCTTCAGCTAAACATAGAAGCTGCCGCCGAATTGCCGCCACCGCAGAAACACGCCTGCTGCCCTAAGGGCACACGGACTGCCCCCCGCCACGTCGCCCAGGGCGGCAATTCGGCGCGCTGCTTGGGGCAGCAAAAACTGTAGAGCCGGCCCTGGGAATAGGACCCAGGAGCCCTGATTTTCAAACTAACCATCGGCTCTTGAATTTCAGACATTGAATAACCTGAATAAAGTGCTCTCAGATGAGCTCCAGACCAACAACAGTGACAGTAATTATTCAGCAAGTATTTGAGGAGAACTGCAGTGTTAGAGAGAATCATGAACTACTCAGAGACAATTAATGCAGAGAAGCAGCAGCATTGGCCAGTATTGACTATATTGTCTTCTTCACTTCCCTGTGCTAATCTAAGGACTTTCCAGTGCTGTGTTTTGGTTCACTAATGAACCCTGCTATGTTTTAACAGTCTGCCCAGTGCCACAGCAAAAACTTGCTCTGTGCATTGACTGAGGAACAGTCTCTGAACAGGAGTGTCGTTCAGCTGGACCTGCTGGCAGAGCTCACAGGTTGAAGTAGGAGTGTTGAAGCCAGAGGACTATTTAAAAGCCCAGGCATTGCACAGATCCCATGGATCCATGACAGTGCCAGTGTGCCTAATGGGGAAAGGATATAAAACAAGACAAGGAACTAAATGCATATTTTGCATGGTCCCCTCATCAGTGCTCATGGGAATCCCTGATCATTTCCAACGTGTATTAAAACCTTCCTTAAAGGCTCACCTCTTAGTTATCAGGTCATGTCAGTTATGTTAGAGGCCTCCCGCTTCCCTGGTTCTTGTCACGCAGACAGCAAGCAGCAAAAGACCAGAAGTCCGAAGCGCAGACAATGCCATGTTTATTGGGGTTAGTTTCTAAGCAAGCATATTCTGAAGCCCTTCACACCGGTCGGGCTTATCTCTATACTCCCATAGAGTCTGTTCCCCAGTGTTTCCTTCCCAGCTCTGATGCGGCAGAGCCTTGCCTGTGTTCCTGTTCCACGTTCCCCCCTGTTAACAAACATGATTCCAATTTCCCTTCCCCCTCCTGTTTATATAGTAATATTCTCAGCTATACGTTAACCAATCATTGTACTGAAATTTAATGAACCAATCCTAACAGATTGTAATATAATTCTCTAACCAATTCATAGAATCATAGAATCATAGAATCTCAGGGTTGGAAGGGACCTCAGGAGGTCATCTAGTCCAACCCCCTGCTCAAAGCAGGACCAAACCCAACTAAATCATCCCAGCCAGGGCTTTGTCAAGCCTGACCTTAAAAACCTCTAAGGAAGGAGATTCCACTACCTCCCTAGGTAACCCATTCCAGTTCTTCACCACCCTACTAGTGAAAAAGTTTTTCCTAATATCCAACCTAAACCTCCCCCTCTGCAACTTGAGACCATTACTCCTTGTTCTATCATCTTCTACCACTGAGAACAGTCTAGATCCATCCTCTTTGGAACCCCCTTTCAGGTAGTTGAAAGCAGCTATCAAATCCCCCCTCATTCTTCTCTTCTGCAGACTAAACAATCCCAGTTCCTTCAGCCTCTCCTCATAAGTCATGTGCTCCAGCCCCCTAATCATTTTTGTTGCCCTCCGCTGGACTCTCTCCAATTTATCCACATCCTTCTTGTAGTGTGGGGCCCAAAACTGGACACAGTACTCCAAATGAGGCCTCACCAGTGCTGAGTAGAGGGGGATGATCACATCCCTTGATCTGCTGGAAATGCCCCTACTTATACAACCCAAAATGCCATTAGCCTTCTTGGCAACAAGGGCACACTGTTGACTCATATTCAGCTTTTCGTCCACCGTAACCCCTAGGTCCTTTTCTGCAGAACTGCTACCCAGCCATTCGGTCCCTAGTCTGTAGCAGTGCATGGGATTCTTCCGTCCTAAGTGCAGGACTCTGCACTTGTCCTTGTTGAACCTCATCATATTTCTTTTGGCCCACTACCCTAATTAACTTACACCTAGCAAAATTAATTATACAGCAGAGAGAAACACTTAGAGAACCAGACAGATTAACAATGGAAAATTGTGGGACATAAAGAAAAAGCAATACAGAAAAGAGTTTCACAACCGCAACTATTGATAAGTGATTTCTTGCCAGACAGGATGCTGTCAAACTAAGTTTTCTTTAACCATCTTAAGATCTGTTTCTTTATCTGGTGGTGATGGGCGCTATCAGGACAGGATCATCTTCCTAACAGCCCAATAGCACCTTATTTCAGTGTGACTGGTTTGGGATGTGGGGATGTGACCCTGCGCTTCCCAGCTTATGGCTGCCCCTGCTGCTTAGCCAAAGGCCTAAGAACAAGGCCTCAGACGGTCACAGTAAGAGAAGGCCCAGACACAGGCAGACTGTGATTTTGATTCTTTGTTTTTATACCCCTGTAACTAGCTAAGTGATAAAAATACACTTAAGTTCTTAAACTATAGGCTTTACAGACAGGTCTGAATATCTCTATTCTAACCCATTCTGTGTCTGTCTTGTGTATTTAGATTGTAAATTCTTCAGGGCATGGGCCATCTACTGTTCTGTGTTTGTACTTGCCTAGCACAATGGGGACTCACTGTTAGTTCGTTCTTAGGCACTAAGGTAATGAATATGATTAACAACTCTCCTGCCACTTTGAGCCAAGGAAGCTGGCCTTGGGATGTTACTGCTTAAAAATGAGCTGGGGGTAAAACCATGGGATATTCTTTGTGACAAGTATCCCACAAATTCCACTGACTTCCCTTATTTTCTTTGCCTGCAGTAGGGCTTCCAGATTCCAAATCTGATGTGATCTCCCATCTGGAACGAGAGGAAGAGCGGTGGGTCCCAGATCTCCAGGGCGCTGAGAAAGAGGTGCTCCTGAGAGCTGCCTGCACAGGTAGGGAATTGGGATTCCCTCAAAAACTGTCTGTGATTTCAGGAAACATTTGGGATGCCCTACAAAGACCCTATGAGCCCTCCAAGTTCAGGATTGTTCCCTGCAGATGTGACTCATGGCTTCCCACCTATGCTCTGACAAGTGGCAGCAGGTCCCTGCCCAATGTAGCTTTCACCTGAGTGTTCTGGTGAAAATCAGCACCTGATAGGTTTGATCTCTCCCACACACATTTTGGTTTGTTCATCCCTTTTTCCATTCCTCTCTCTGACATTTCCTTTCTCTCCGGTGCAGGGAGTGACCTATGTCTGGATTCTCTCTGTATCCCATCAGGTGTTGGGATGGTGAGTGAGAATGAGGAGCAGAAACCCCAGCAGGAAGATGCTGAGCAAGTAGAACCACATGGAACGTTATCAGGAAGATCCAAAGGGAACGTTTCCGGGAGTTGTGCACTCCCAGAAAAAGAAACAGCCTGTGAGACTCAGCAGAGGTCAGAAGAAAACTTAAGTAGCCACTCAGACCTTATTCCACACGAGAGAATCAACTTGGAACAGACACGCTACACATGCCATGAGTGTGGGAAAAGCTTCAATGGGAGCTCAGACCTTGTCACTCATCAGAGAATGCACAGAGGAGAGAGACCCTACATGTGCTCCAAGTGGTGGAAAAGCTTCAGTCAGAGCTCTACCCTTATCACACACTGGAGAACCCACACTGGAGAGAAACCCTACATGTGCTCTGAGTGCGGGAAAAGCTTTAGTCGGCGCTCACACCTTATCACACATCGGAGAATCCACACAGGTGAGAAACCTTATGGATGTTCTGAGTGTGGGAAACACTTCCTTGATAGTTCAACCCTCATCTCACATCAGCGAATTCACACAAGAGAGAGACCCTACACGTGCTCTGAGTGCGGGAAAAGCTTTAGTCAGCGCTCACACCTTATCACACATCTTAGAATCCACACAGGAGAGAAGCCCTACACATGCTTTGAGTGCGGGAAACGCTTCAATTGGAGCTCACACCTTATCACACATAGGAGAATCCACGCAAGGTGAGAAACCTTATGGATGCTCTGAGTGCGGGAAAAGCTTGAATCGGAGCTCACACCTTACCAGGCATCAGAAAATCCACGTAAGAGAGAACTGTAATAAATGCCTTGACTAGGGCTGAGCAAAGATTTTTTTGTTTTGTTTTTTAAATCACATTTGCTAATTCCCGCATAGTGATCTTTGCACCATCTTCACCGTAGTAGCTCAGCTCCCCCAGATGAGTTGCCTGCTTCTGCCTTTTCCAGCTCACCCTTCTTTGGGGTCAGTCCTGTGATCTTTTCTATTGAGCCGTAGGAGTGTATGTCATAGAACCATAGAATATCAGGGTTGGAAGGGACCTCAGGAGATATCTAGTCCATTCCCCTGCTGAAAGCAGGACCAACCCCAACTAAATCAACCCAGCCAGGGCTTTGTCAAGCCGGGCCTTAAAAATCTCTCAGGATGGAGATTCCACCATCTCCCTAGGTAACCCATTCCAGGGCTTCACCACCATCTTAGCAAAATTAGTTTCCTAATATCCAACCTAGATGGCTCCCACTGCAACTTGAGACCATTGCTCCTTGTTCTGTCATCTGCTACCACTGAGAACAGTTAAGCTCCATCAGCTCCAGGTTGGGGGGAGAGGTTTGATTCCCAACAAGCTACACTGAGGCAAAAACTACCTGTGCCTGACATCCACTAGGGCTGCACATGGCGTTGGCTGCTCAAGTTAGTGATCTTGGTGTAAAAAGACAATTATAGTTGTTGTGCAGATGCAGCCCAGTTGCAGTGGTTGGCATTAGCTTTCCCCTTGTCCTGACCTAAACTCCATCACTTTTCCTGGTCTAAAGAAACCCTGAGCATCACGGTTATACTGTTTCCCCATTTCACAGCAATTGTTAGTCATCGAGTTCTCCCTTGGGGCACAAATTGTTTCATTCCCAGTTGCTTCACGTTGTGCTGCAGAGCAGATATTTTTACTACCATTTTCCTCACTTAAAATATATTGAACTATAACAAAGAGCAGGAACAGGGCAGAGATAGGGGAAAATGTCATTTCACCCTCTGTAACAACAGAAGAAGATGGGGTAAATCAGAGGGATTCCCTTATTCCCCATCACCATTCCAATCCCCCCTGTTGTTCAATTGGTTAGGTCAATATTTTTTCTAAGGGGATGGGAAGATTTATACCCTAGTAAATGAATTGTAAATAAGAAAAATACCCAGGCATTGGGCTCCCAAAGCCATTGTGGCCCAGGCCCTGCAGGAGGTCGCTTCTGAAGCGATCTCCTTCCTAATCAGGTGCATGTTGCCTATTGTTTGGGAAATGCAATCCCTATCGAGGCAGAGATGGGGAAAAAATGGAGGTGACATTTCTGTTCAGCTCACCCCTGGGAGATGCTGCAAATGTGTAGAAAATGAAATCCGTGTTGAATGTGCTGTAGCTGCAGAAAGATACCTCTTTTTAATAGAGACCTGAGATTTGTTGTCTTACAGGGATTCTAAGTCACACCTGAATTTAGTCCCTAATTTAAATCTGTGCCACCAGATTAAAGAAATAAAAGGGTATAGTTGGGGGAGTTGTACCTCACTGTCACTACTGATCCTGTTGTGCGGTTGGTGAAGAATTCTACACCAGAAGAAGTGTAAAATTACTCCAAGTAAGGTCAAAGATTTCACAAGAACTCAGGTAGAAATTGCAGGTACTAGTGGTTGATTGTCACCCCCGAGATGGAAGCTATGGTGACCTGTGGCCCAGGTAAACTATTTTTAGAACCCTGCTCCCTAGTTAAGTGGCATTGATCACACTCCTGAAGGACGCCATGATTAAACTGGGCACAACTGTCCTTTTAACCATTTGGATCCAAAGTTAGATGAAGCGCAGAGAGAAACAGCTGATTCCTTCAGCGCCATTCCATGCCTACGGGTCCCAGTCTGGCTGCCTTGTTGGACAAGAAGCACTTCCCTGCTGGCCAAACAATGGTAGCCAATGAGGGAATGTATCAGATGTGAAGTTCAGACTGCAGGATACTTGAATGCTGAGTCCAGAGTCTGTGGTTTGGTCTCTTAGGGCAGGTCTATGCTATCTACCAGATCAGCGGGTAGCGATCGATCTATTGGGGGTTGATTTATCGCATCTAGTCTAGACGTGATAAATCAATCCCTGAGTGCTCTCCCGTCGACTCTGGTACTCCAGCACCGCGAGAGGCGCAAGCGGAGTCGACAGGGGAGCAGCAGCAGTCGACTCAGCGCTGTGAAGATGCCGAGGTAAGTCGACCTACATACGTCGACTTCAGCTCTGCTATTCCCGTAGCTGAAGTTGTGGTATCTTAGATCAATCCCCCCTCCTAGTGTAGACCTGTCGTTAGTTTTTCTCTTGAGTCTAATGCATTTGTATCACCTCCTGCTTCTTTGAAAAATTAGAAAGTGTGAAAATAGAGCACAGGTGGTTCTAATTCCTCAGCATCTTCCTGCTGGGGTTTCCCCTCCTCATTCTCACTCACGGTCCCATCACCCGATGGGAGACAGAGAGAATGAGACATAGGTCACGCCCTGCACTTGAGAGAAAGGAAATCTATGCCAGTACCTGGTTCCTAAACTGCAGCTACAGTTCCTACTCCGGGCGAATCCAAAGCCCGAGAGGTGCAGAGATCCAACCCCTTATTATCTTAGAAACGCTTTGTTCCCTTTTCTATTTTTTGTCTGTTTTCTTTTTATGAAGTTGGAGAACTCCCGGTCTTTCTATTTGATTGGGGTGTAACAGTGCGGCTCAGTGAGGGTGTGAACACCTCTGAAATCTACAATGGGAAGATGCTAGGAAGAGTAGTTTCCCCAAATCTTAATAGCCTTAAAACCCTGCCCTATGAAATGACAGAATGCATGCTCCTCACCTGTGCAAGCATTGCAAGGAATTGAGCGGTCAGATACGTATTGTTCAGCGAGAGCTGTTTGAATTCTTTTACTAATGTCTCTCTTAAGGTCTGTATGTATTTTGGGGTGAGAGGGCGAGGAGAAGTATTAGCTACATAATAGTGAAATCTAAGGAGAAAACGAATTAGCATTGAGGTTGTGGGCTAAATGTCAGCAATGATTTGGTTTCGGTATTGAAATATTCAGCTGGCTAAATCTGGGTTGCACTCCCTGGGTGGAAAATCTCTGATTGGGGTTTCGGCATCACTAAATGTGCACCTGCCTTCTTGGGTTGCTCTTTTAGGATTTATAGGTTGGTTTTTCTGCTGTATTAATCTGACGGTTGGACTAAATTGACGACTTGATTCCAGCGCAATATCCTTGTTATCTCATTGATTTACTGATTTGGCCTGAACTTTATCACTGTGTTGTTTAACCCTTAGCTGAGTGGTGTCTATAGTCATTTAGCCTTAGTGACGTGCGCTCTTGGATTTATTTGTTCATGTTAATAAAACCTGTAACTGGGAAATTGAGTCATTTATTTCAATAAGCAACAGGGGCTGGAACTTTTCTTTGTATATTTCCCTTTAATTCAATCTCCATTTTCTTCATTTCACACACTGTTCTAAGTTAAGGAACGTGGAGCAACAAAAACTGACACAAACCTGTTGCTGCCCCATTCTGTGCCCATCCAGCAGGAGCAGAGAACAAACCCCTCCTGGAGCCGGGATTGTCACACTGGACTGGAAATACAGACGCGTGTTCCCAGGCTTTGCTGTCTTTCTCCAATCAAGGCATAAGGGTGACACCTACACCTGCTTGTAATCACGCCTGGCAGGAAGGAGATCCCTATGTGCATTGCCTTGGGAGCAGGGGGATCTGGGAGACACTGGGGGCTATTTACCCAGAGCTCAGGAGCAATCTGCTCAGGGGTGATGCAGCAGAAAAGGAGCTGGGTGCTGCTTTCCCCACTTATTTCTCCTTATCCCCTTTCAGTCTCTCCTCTTTCCCTTTCTTCCCCCTCCCCCACCCTCTGGCAGGGAGACTTGGTCACTTCCCTGCTCCCAGGGGCGCTCACTCTCACGTAGCTGGACTGGCCCCTGTGAGCGCTAATAGGAGCGAGAGCCTGGGTGCGGGTCAGTCCCCTGCAGTGGCTCTGGGACACACAGGGGCAGGAGGAGGAGCAGAGATGGGGCTAGTTCCCACCTCAGACAGTCCCTGGCCCGGTGAGTGCGGCAGCTGCAGCCGGGGTTGGGCTTGAAGGAGCCAGGAAGGGGCTGGAGCAGTGGGGGGCTGGTAGGAAGGAAGCAGGAAAAACAAGGAAAAGAGCCGTGGGGCAGCACCTGGTGGCCGGGCTTTGTAAGGTACCAGACGCTGCTGGTGCTGCTGCCTCCAGTGTGCGCTGGGAGCCGGGGCTGAGCTCCGGGCTGCTGCTGCGGCACCAGAGGGGCTGCTCCAGGGACAGACTTTCACTGAAGCACTTTCTGTGCCCATCCGAGGTGGGGCAGACCCTGGGTGGGCAGAATGAGAGACTCCACACACAGGTCCCAGAAGCTGAGGGTCTCGCAGCCCCTGGGGATCTGCTCTTGGGTGGGGTCTGGACAGCGATGGAGCCCCTGCCTAATGCTGCCTCACGTGTAGTGTGAGAAACTGCTGTGTGTAGGAATTTGCTACTTATGGTGCACTGAGCCTGTTCACATAAACTGAGCATGCTCATTAAATCTGCTGAAGCCACTTCCCTTCACCCTGCCCTTTCTCAGAATCAGATTCTGCAGATTGCTATTTACAGGGTGTCATAAATGTATAGCTACAGGTAGCATAAAAATACCCTGTAAAGGGTTAAAAAGCTCAGATAACCTGGTTGGCACATGACCAAAAGGACCGATAAGGGAAGAAAATACTTTCAAATCTGTGGGGGAAGGTTTTTGTTTTCTTGTTCCTTTGTTCTCTCTGGGTCAGTGAGGAACCAGGGCATGGAAAATACATCTCCCTAAGCACATGGCATAGAAAAACCTTAGAGTTCTGTCCATAGGCAGGTCCTTGCATAGCTTGCTGAGTCACAAGGCGTATCTGCCTTCTCTCAATGGGTCGATTGTGTAGCTGATGGTCCTTAATGGGCCATCAAGCAGGCTAGGCAGAACTGACACCAATTTGTCTGGCTGGGGTGTTCCCTGGAAGCAGAGCACAAGTTTGAAATACGGGCAGCACAGAGCCAATATTTCATAACGTCAACTTCAAAATGATACACATCTAGAGATGGCATCATTATAATCAGCCAATCAGAACCTCTCCATAGACCCCTTACACGACAACCTTTCTACAATATTGGCTGCAAATATAGAACAGCAGTCGCAACGGTGATCTATACAGTTACAGATTATGTCAGTAACGTCACAGGAGGTGACACGGCATCAGTGAGACTGATACTGGAATACTGCCTCCAGTTTTGGTGTCCTCGTTTGAAAAAGATGTTGTGAAACTGGAGCTGGGCAGCAAAGAGCCACCAAATGTTCTGAGGGCTGGAGAAAAAATGCCTTCTAGTGAGCTATTGAAAGAGCTCAACCTGCTTAGCTTATCAAAAGAAGATTGAAAGGTGACTTCATTGAAGCGTTGAAGTGCCTTAATGGAGAGAAAAGATTGGATATTAAAGGGCTCTTTAATCTAGCAGAGAAAAGCATAACAAGACCCAATGTCTGGAAGGTGAAAAGAGACAAATTCATATTACAACTAAGGCACAAAGATTCAACAGGCGAGGAGATTTACCCCAGGAACAAGCGTTTACCAAGGAAAGTTTATGGACTTCTCCCATTCTCCTGCATGTCATTTCATAAAGACTAAATGCCTTTCTGGATATTGTGTTTGCCCCAAAAGATATAGGGCTCTTGTAGTCATACAGGAGGCTGGGGCTCCTAGTGATATGAGCAGGGGGTCAAGCAATTAGATGCTCTATATGGTGCTCTTGCTGCGCCATAAAGTCGACTCATTTCTGAAAAAACTGAGTGTTAGCAGTGGAAGCATGCTGTCTGATGTTTCCCTGTCTAGCCGGCTTGTAGCTAGCCTAGAACAAACGCTCCCTTGAGTGGGTGCTGTGAATCCACAGGAGAGTAGCTACAACCGCTCCAAAGTGCCATGGCCCCAGGAGCAGGACATTGGCACAGCTCAAGCTGGAGGGGCGGTGTCGGCCAGTGGACATCACAAAGGCCTTTTGGCAGGACCCTCAGACTATTGGTCCAAGGTGGTAGTGGGAGGTGGTGGACCTCACAGAGAGAATGGTTGACATCAGCCAGGCAGGAGACAGGGTGCGGAGGGGGCCAGGGAAAAACCTCAGAAGACCTCGCTAGATGGCTTTTGCTTCAGCAAGTCTCCTTCTCCAGGTCTCTCTCGCTGAGGACATGAGAGGAGTATTCACGGGTTTCAACGGACGTGAGCGCCAGGAGAGGAACCTCTAGCCGAGTTTTCTCCTTCCCTTTTAGTGATTTTACTAGAAAACAGCCGTCCCTGTTT
>NW_025423111.1:0-122301 GCF_020497125.1 Mauremys mutica
TGGATGGGGCGTGGGAGTCCCGGGGGTCTGTCTGGGGGTGGGGGTGTGGAATAAGGGTCAGGACGACAGGTAGGGTCCTAGGGAGGCAGGTACAGTGGGGGGGTTCAGGAGGGGGCAAGTCAGGGACAAGAGCAGGGGGGGTTGGGGGTTCTGATGGGGGCAGGAAGTGGGAGGCAGTGGATGGGGAGTGGGGCTAGGGGGCTCCCTGGGTGCACACCCTAATGAAATGTGCTGCACACGCCTATGGCCACGGGGGGGGAGCCACTTGCATCCTTTCCCTGTTTGTGCCATTTCTTTCCGTCTCATAACCTGAGAAGAATTCTCTCTGGTTCTTCCCCTTCTCTCTCCCCTCCCCACATATGGCTAGAAAATCCAAGGAGATTCCCTCGTTTTCCCTAAAATTATTGACTCTCTAGTCTCTTATTTTGCCCTATTTTCTCTGTAATTCTTAAATTCTCCTCAGCTTTGGGATGTGAACCCAGCCTGTTTATCTGCACCAATTTGTCCTTGGATAGGTGGGAATTTGCTGTCCTGTGTCACTCCCCTCAGCGTGGGTGGGGGTTAGTAGGTGCTGGCTGGGGGAGCTCAGCAGAGACTGGGCACAGAGGCAGGAGGGTGGGGCCTCCCCGACATCAGCAACCCCCCCTCCCCCCTGCACAGCACAGGAGGCTCCTGGGAGCAGCTTGGCCGGGGCAGCTCCAAGTGGGGGGGGCAGGGCTGCAGGAAGAGCTGCAGGGGCAGACAGCTGAAGAGAAGTGGGGGGAGGAGGGACAGGACACCCCTGCTGGAGGAACCCCCTCAGCAAGGCCCCCCTGGACCGTCATGTCGTCTGCCCCCCACTGAGTCTGGCCCCGTCCAGCTCTTCACAATGGGAACAGCGCTGGGCTCCCTGCCAGCGAGCTCTCCCTGCACCTGCCAGGGCCTCCATCTCCTGTGCCCGTCTGTGGCTAGTAGGGGGGGATGGATCTGCTGGGAGAGACAAGGGGCTCTCGCTTCGTCCCCTCCCCCTGGTGTTTCCTGGCTGCTCTGAGTGGTGTGGAGGTGGGACTCTGACTGTGAGCCACCCAGAGCTCCCATTTGATTGGCTCCTCTCCCCCATGAGTGTGGGGCTGTGAGTGGGGCAGCAGGTCCTGAGTGTTGGACTCTTGCTCTTTCAGGGGCCGGTGACCTTCGAGGAGGTGGCTGTGCATTTCACCAGGGGAGAGGGGGCTCTGCTGGACCCCACTCAGAGAGCCCTCTACTGGGATGTCATGCAGGAGAACTATGAGAACGTGACCTCCCTGGGTAAGGAGTTCTGTTACCTTGGTCATTACAAGCTGTGGGGTCTCTAAAGAACCTGAGCAGTAATAACTTTATACCTTTATTCATACAAGTTTTGACAAGTTTCCTTGCCCCCACTTTTTTGCCTCATCTCCCACCCACTAGAATAATTTTTAGACATTTGTCATCAGTCATTTTGAAATTGCATTTAATGTGTCCTTATTGGCTACATTAATAACTGTCGCTTTCATGCCTTTTCCTCATTTTAAGAGGAAAATATACCTCCTGTAGAATTCTAAATTGAGTAAAGAGGTGTGTGACCGATGCGTGGCTTGTGTGACAGTCAGATGAGCTCCTGGTTTGACAGAAGAGTGTATAATGTTGCCATTCATGACCCCATGGGTGAAGGGATAAGAGAGCCATGGGAGGGGAGGAGTAGCTAATTCTGGGGTGCCAGGACATGGGGAGGGCATGTGCAGGGTTAGAGCTAAGAAGCAGCAGGGACGGAGGAGGTTGTGAGAGACGAGGAGGGAACACAAGAAGCTCCCAAGGTGCCGGGAGGTGATGCCGGCTGAGAGTAATGGGAAGAAGGGGAGGGGAGTGTGGAGGAAGGGCACCCAGGAAGTGGGCTGGGTGGGTCAGTGGGAGGGAGGAGAGGTTTGGGGATCTAGAGCGCTGGGGGATCCCAGAGCTTTAACCTCGAATCCCTACCCAAGCCTTGTTGCTTTAGAACCCACACTCCAGTTTTATTTCTGTTCTGTTTCACTTATATACATGTTTCCCCCAAATATTATTATTTTAACTCTTGACCTCCCTCTCCCGCTCATTACCCCCCTCCCCACATAACCTCCCCATCTCTGAGCACCTACCCCTGCCACCGACCCTGAGTCCTTGCTGCATCCTCCCTCCCAGAGCAGGGCCCCTACCCAGGCACAAATGGGCACTTTGTTGAGGATGTCACAGGGTGGTGACGTAGCCTGTACAGTTTTTACACCGATAAGATGACGTGTTGGGGGTACAGCTCCCCCTTGTACATGGCTACGCAAAGTTAATGGAGAAGATGAAATCTGGTGAAACACACAGACACTTGATTTCATAGAGGCAGTTATAACTGAAATCATAGGCAGGGATCAATCCACATAACGTACCCGCTGCTGAATCCGCTGGACCGGCGGCCCTCCCGCAGGCAAGTCGCCGAAGGCTGCCTGACTGCCCCCCTCACAGAGACCATCCGGGCGGCCCCCCACGGCTTGCCATCCCGGGCACGCGCTTGCCTCTCCTTTTTCACCAGGGTTTGAGGATTGCAGCTTGTCCTCCACTGTGTTCACTGGACTAACGTCCAGCTCCTGTGCGTTGCTTTCTCTCCAAGGGCTGTGAGCAGTGTGTGTGAGAGAGAGGTGGGAATTTTGGTGATACTTGTATGATGCCAATACACATCATAGTTTCCCTCTGTGGTTGGTATTGCCATGATTCTAAAAAGCAGGAGACATGAGGTGTTTTGTCACGTAGCTGTTATGGAGTGATATGAATGGGTCATTAAGGACAGGCTGGGACCAACCTACATCAATGGAATACCCAACAGAGACAAGGGAATGATTATCACCTGTCCATGGGAGGATCTCTGTGGGATTCAAGGACGGGCTAGTTTGCTGTGAGCTGTGATGAGAAGCTGACCTTGATTAGCTCTCATCCGCCAGTAGGCAGTAAACAGAATAATAAATCAAAAGGTTGCATGGAATGGCAATTATCCAAGGAAGTTTCAGCTGTGCTTGTGTGTATTTTATTAACCAATTAGCAACTGCTTGATTGCTTGATATAATTGTATATAAGAGCATGCTGGAAATGAATAAAGTACTCTCTGCTTATGATCACATGGGTTGTCAGACTCTGTCCATGCTCTCCTGCGACGCAACAAATGGTGACCCCGACGTGATTGAATGAGGATAGTGTTGGTGGCCTGAACTGAAAAGAAGAAAAGGAGGCGCACCTGAGTCTCAGTGTTGAGCGGCTAGGAGCCGCAGGGCGTCCGAAAAGAAGGGCGCACCTGAGCTCAGTGTCGAGCGGCGGCCGCAGGGCGTCCGAAAGGAAGGGCGCACCTGAGCTCAGTGTCGAGCGGCGGCCGCAGGGCGTCCGAAAAGAAGGGCGCACCTGAGCTCAGTGTCGAGCGGCGGCCGCACGGCGTCTGAAAAGAAGGGCGCACCTGAGCTCAGTGTCGAGCGGCGGCCGCAGGGCGTCCGAAAGGAAGGGCGCACCTGAGTTCAGTGTTGAGCGGCTAGGAGCCGCAGGACGCCCGAAAAGAGGGGCGCACCTGAGCTCAGTGTCGAGCGGCAAGCCGCAGGGCGTCTGAAAAGGGAGGCACACCCCAGCCCAGAGGTGAGCAGCTACCATGGGAACCGCTGTATCAGCGGAAGAAAGGACGGTGCATGGATATCTGATACGCATCGCGGAGCGGCAGGGAGAGAAGCTCCCCTCTGATACGTTATCCCGTCTGCTGCGGTGGGGATGGAGAAGGGGACTTTCTGTTCAATCAAGTACAATATTTGATAAAACTGTTTGGGAGCGACTAGGCTCTGAGCTTTGGAAGTCGGTGGCTCAGGGCGATAAGGAGGCCTTCTCCCTGAGTCCAGTATGGCATAAGGCGAAGGAGATAGTAGAAACTCTCGCGGCCGAGGCAGAAGTGCAGGCGGCCCTTTCTGAGCTCTGCCGCCCAACGCCCGGAATGCCTTCTGTGTTGCCGGTTGGAGACCCCTTCCCTATGGATGCAATGCAGAGTGGGGTAACTGAGACACCTGTGAAGACAGAGGTAGAAGATACTGTGTTTACCTTGGAATCAGAGCACACTGAAGCGGTTGCAGCTGAGGCCCCCATGCAGAATGATGTAGGAGATGAGCCATCTAACCTAGTATCAGAATGCCCAGGGGCAGTTGTAAATGGGGCCCCTCTACAGAGCGACATATGTCCTCAAGAACTGCCTGTGTGTGGAAAGGGAGACGAAGAGGAGCCTATGGAAGCAAAACAAACATTTCTACTGACTGCGACAAGTTCAAATGACAATCAGCAAGAGATTTTAGCTGTGCAGCTGGCAGATACTGGCTCACCCATTTTTAGTATTGAAAGCTCTGAGGCTCAAAAAGCATTTGTGCCTGTCACAGCTGCAGCGATTGAATTATTGCAGGAACTGTAACGCCTATGGGAACCTCAGCTGACACTTTGAAGCCTTTAGAAGCAGTGCCTGAAAAATTATTTCCTGAACTAGTCCAAGATATTACCACTGCTCATTTGGGATTTGAGGCTGCACATAGTAGGAGTGAAGAACCTGCAATTGTGTCAGTATCAGAGATGTCTGCTGCAATGGTGGATGGAATGACTGAAAGAGCAACAAGATGTACACAACCTGGGCCCCTGGAGGATAGTTGCTTGTTTGCTATGCTAGGATTTTTTCTGTTTGATCCTCCCTGAATGATTTATTAATTGAGATAAAATTTTGCTTTGCCTGGACCCATGATTCTTACTGCAAAAGACCCCTTCACATCAGGAGAATTTTCCTACTGATGATTGGCTTATTTAATTTTTTTTTTAGCTCCATTGTGTTATTGGAATTTTTTTTTGTGTGTGTTTTGATAATTTCCCCCGTAAAAGTTGAACCATGACGGTGGTGGAAAAGAAGAAAAAACACTTATGTTGTTGATATTGCCAAAGTCCAGAAATTCCTGACTAAAAAGACATTGAGAACTGACCCTGGTGAAGAAACAAAGAATTGTACACTGGCAGGAAGAAATTTGGGACTCCTGCTGAGAAATGTGATGTTAATTGGATTTTGGGATTTATTTTACAGGCTGCGCCCTGTGTTTTGGATAAATTTTTTAGCATATATTGCCCTCCCTAATTGGATTGTACTGATATTACCCCCCCCATTACTAACCCCAGTTTTTTAGAGTTTAATTGTTTTTTGTTTTTAAAGTTTGAGAAAACTCAGCCAAAAGGTTTGTTGAGTATTCTCAAGGGGGGAGTTGTGGGTTATTTAGGCATAAATTTAGGTAATTTGGGAGGATGGCTTTGAATTTATGTGATCCAAAGCATCTTTATATAAAGTGCTTTTGTTAGCCTTATTAGATTTTTGTAGATTTTGTGTTATGTGCTGATTATTGGTTGTTGTAGACTGCTTGATACTAGATGTAGCCTATATTTAAAATAGGCTGAATGCAGATGTTGTAATTAAAGTTATATGCATGAGAATGTAGCCCCCATGGTGGGAAAGTACAGATAATTGCTCGCAGTAGAGACTAGAAGGGTGGGGGCTAGTTAAGAAGTACACCCTCCTAGCTAAATTGATAGTGGAATAAGTTGGTGTTCATGTAAGGAACGGTTTAGTTAGAGGAAAAAAGGATCGGGCCCAAGCAGGCAGGCAACAGATAGGGACCTTGGAGAGGAAAAAAGGATCGGGCCCAAGCGGGCAGGCTACAGATAAAGGCTTGGAATGCAGCTTGGGATTTTTTGAGGGTGTAGTGGATAGGAAAGGGATTTAAGTTTAAGCTTGGGATTTCAATTTCAGGAGGATGTTTGGAATGGTGTTTTGAGTTAATTAGTGGCTGTTGGAAAATAAGCTAGTGATTTTTTAGAGAAGTGAGAAGTTAATTTTGTGGTTGCTAGAGGGAATAGCAGCTGAATTTTGTAAAGATGCTAGAGAAAAGTTTTTGATGTTTTTGTAAATGAATTTAGGCAAAGAAATTAGTTTACAATTGTTTGGCTATGAATAATTTTGTTGCATTAGCGGCAGAATGTATATAGTGCTATGTATTTGAGCTTGTAGTAGGTTTTATAGGCATGTATGTGGTAAGCAATTTTGAGCTGTGCCTAGCTTTGTATTTAGAAGCACGCTGGGAAGCCATTGCATATGTAAATGCTTTTATTGATGTATGCTTGATTTATAGAGGTATTTGTATGCTTTTAGTAATAATTGATTGCCCAGTAGGAGTAGACCTGTTTTTTGTTTTTTAGATATTAAAGAAAATTGATGTTAGCTGCATAGCATTTGATATACCATGCATTTATTTATAGAATCAAATTTATGTTATGTGTTTTATGTTTCGTTTTGTGGTGTTTGTTTGTTTGTTTTTTCTGGCCAGAATTGTTTTTTGCGTTTTATGTGGTTTATGTTGTGTTTCGTTTTTTTTTTAGGACCCCCCGCTCCCTCAGTGTCAGTTTGATCGCCTGACATCTGAGGGATGATTTGGTAATAGAAGTTTGCCACAAGTTGGTGTGCTATAGAGAAGGGGGGAATCCTGCAGAATTTATACCATTTATTTGTTTTACCCTTGTTGGTTTATGTTTGTTTTGTTTGGTGTTGGTGGTGTTATATGTTGAGAATTGCATGGTTATAGGTGAGTTTTGTAGCATGAGATATATTATTTTTTTTGTTTTGTTTTGCATGTCTTTTTGCTATAAAGTTTGGAGTAGTTTTTTGGATGTTTTTAATTTTTTTTTGTGTGTTTAAGAATAGGGGGGAGATGTTCGGTTGCATCTTCCCTATGCTGCCTTGGTGGAAAATTACAGCAGCGTGGTTACAAGAATAGAGGGATGAGATAAAGTTGTTATGAGAAAGTAGGGGAATGCCAGGTGGCCTAGCTGAGATTGTTTTCAAGGTCCCAGGTGGATTCCGGCGAAGTGGGTCCGGCCTTGGCTGATTTTGGCGCAGAGTGCCATAAATACAACGGCCTTCTGCCTGCTGCCCCATGTTGCTGCAGTGGAAGCCCTTATTTGGAAACCTGTTTTGTGGGTGTTTGCACCTTGGTGGAACCCTCCTGGTCCCTTGGGCCACTTGCATTACCTGGAGGAGGGATGTAATAGGTGAGAGCAGGGCACTGCGGAAGATATTGTTACGGTTTAGTTAGGCAGCTGGTGTTCAGATTTGTTTTTTAGTTTTGCTTTGTAATAGATTGAAGTAATGTGATGCTATGAACTGGGAATGTTTTGCTATGCCTTCCTTTTTTTTTTATTTTGAGGAAAGGGGGGAAGTGTGGGATTCAAGGACGGGCTAGTTTGCTGTGAGCTGTGATGAGAAGCTGACCTTGATTAGCTCTCATCCGCCAGTAGGCAGTAAACAGAATAATAAATCAAAAGGTTGCATGGAATGGCAATTATCCAAGGAAGTTTCAGCTGTGCTTGTGTGTATCTTATTAACCAATTAGCAACTGCTTGATTGCTTGATATAATTGTATATAAGAGCATGCTGGAAATGAATAAAGTACTCTCTGCTTATGATCACATGGGTTGTCAGACTCTGTCCATGCTCTCCTGCGACGCAACAGATCTCCGCTTGGCTGAGTGAAGCATACATGGACTCGTTACATTTTTGGGAGCAGGAATAACTGGGCTCATAGAAGTCACACTGGGAGCTCTACTGGAGCAAAGACAAATGGACAGGTGCAGTTAAAGGAAACCAAAGCGTTTTCTACAGCAGCTTGGCTCAAGGGCATTGGCCAATATGGACTGTATTGTCGTCTTCGCTTCCCTGTGCTAATCTAAGGACTTTCCAGTGCTGTGTTTCGGTTCATTAATGAATCCTGCTATGTTTTAACAGTCTGCCCAGTGCCACAGCAAAAACTTGCTCTGTGCATTGACTGAGGAACAGTCTCTGAAGAGGAGTGTCGTTCAGCTGGACCTGCTGGCAGAGCTCACAGGTTGAAGTAAGAGTGTTGAAGCCAGAGGCTTCCCAAGCACTGTTTAAAAGCCCAGGCATTGCACAGATCCCATGGATCCATGACAGTGCCAGTGTGCCTAACGGGGAAAGGATATAAAACAAGACAAGGATCTAAATGCATATTTTGCATGGTCCCCTCATCAGTGCTCATGGGAATCCCTGATCATTTCCAAAGTGTATTAAAATCTTCCTTAAAAGCTTACCTCTTAGTTATCAGGTCATGTCAGTTATGTTAGAGGCCTCCCGCTTCCCTGGTTCTTGTCACGCAGACAGCAAGCAGCAAAAGACCAGAAGTCTGAAGCGCAGACAATGCCACGTTTATTGGGGTTAGTTTCTAAGCAAGCATATTACACCGATAAGGGGGGGAGGGATAGCTCAGTGGTTTGAGCATTGGCCTGCTAAACCCAGGGTTGTGAGTTCAATCCTTAAGGAGGCCACTTAGGGATCTGGGGCAAAAATTGGTCCTGCTAGTGAAGGCAGGGGGCTGGACTCAAGGACCTTTCAAGGTCCCTTCCAGTTCTAGGAGATTGGTATATCTCCAATTATTACCTATTATTATTACCTATATTCCGAAGTCCTTCACACCAGTCGGGCTTATCTCTGTACGCCCATAGAGTCTGTTCCCCAGTGTTTCCTTCCCAGCTCTGATGCCACAGAGCCTTGCCTGTGTTCCTGTTCCACGTTCCCCCCGTTAACAAACATGATTCCAATTTCCCTTCCCCCTCCTGTTTATAGAGTAATATTCTCAGCTATACCTTAACCAATCATTGTACTGAAATTTAATGAACCAATTCTAACAGATTGTAACATAATTCTCTAACCAATTATATCCCACTACCCTAATTAACTTACGCCTAGCAAAACTCATTATACAGCAGAGAGAAGCAATTAGAGAACCAGCCAGATTAACAATAGAAAATTGTGGGACATAAAGAAAAAGCAATACAGAAAAGAGTTTCACAACCGCAACCATTGAGAAGTGATTTCTTGCCAGACAGAATGCTGTCAAACTAAGTTTTCTTTAACCATCTTAAGATCTGTTTCTTTATATGGTGGTGATGGGCACTATCAGGACAGGATCGACTTCCTAACAGCCCAATAGCACCTTATTTCAGTGTGACTGGTTTGTGATGTGAGGATGTGACCCTTCGCTTCCCAAGACCCTTATGGCTGCCCTTGCTGCTTAGCCAAAGGCCTTAGCCTAAGAACAAGACCTCAGACTATCCTAGTGAGAGACGGCCCATACACAGGCAGACAGTGATTTTGATTCTTTGTTTTTATACCCCTGTAACTAGCTAAGTGATAAAAATACACCTAAGTTCTTAAAGTCTAGGCTTTACAGACAGACCTGAATATCTCTATTCTAACAGTGGGTTCTACCCTTTCCCCCATTCTGTCTGTCTTGTCTATTCAGATTGTAAATTCTTCAGGGCATGGGCCATCTACTATTCTGTGTTTGTACTTGGCCGAGCACAATGGGGACTCACTGTTAGTTCGTTCTTAGGCACTAAGGTAATGAATATGATTAACAACTCTCCTGCCACTTTGAGCCAAGGAAGCTGGCCTTGGGATGTTACTGCTTAAAAATGAGCTGGGGGTAAAACCATGGACTATTCCTTGTGACAAGTATCCCACAAATTCCACTCACCTCCCTTGTTTTCTTTGCCTGGAGTAGGGCTTCCAGATTCCACACCTGATGTGATCTCGCAGCTGGAACGAGAGGAAAAGCTGTGGATCCCAGATCTCCAGGGCTCTGAGAAAGAAGTCCTCCCGAGAGCTGCCTGCACGGGTAAGGAATTGGTTAAATCAGCTCAAAAACTGTCTGTGATTTCAGGAAACATTTGGGATGCCCTACAAAGACCCTATGAGCTCTCCAAATTCAGGATTGTTCCCTGCAGGTGTGGAATCATTAGGCAGATGTGACTCATGGCTTCCCACCTATGCTCTGACAAGTGGCAGCAGGTCCCTGCCCAATGTAGCTTTCCCCAGAGTGTTCTGGTGAAAATCAGCACCTGATAGGTTTGATCTCTCCCACACATATTTTGGTTTGTTCATCCCTTTTACCATTCCTCTCTCTGAGATTTCCTTTCTCTCCGGTGCAGGGAGTGACCTATATCTGGATTCGCTCAGTCTCCCATCAGGTGATGGGATGGTGAGTGAAAATAAGGACCAGAAACCCCAGCAGGAAGATGCTGAGCAAGTAGAAACACATGGAACGTTATCAGGAAGACCCAAAGGGAACGTTTCCGGGAGTTGTGCACTCCCAGAAAAAGAAACAGCCTGTGAGACTCAGCAGAGGTCAGAAGAAAACTTAAGTAGCCTCTCAGACCTTATTCCACACGAGAGAATCAACTTGGAACAGACACGCTACACATGCCATGATTGTGGGAAAAGCTTCAATGGGAGCTCAAACCTTGTCACTCATCAGAGAATGCACAGAGGAGAGAGACCCTACATGTGCTCCGAGTGCGGGAAAAGCTTTAGTCGGCAGTCACCCCTTATCACACATCTTAGAATCCCCACAGGAGAGATGCCCTACACATGCTTTGAGTGCGGGAAACACTTCACTGATAGTTCAGCCCTCATCTCACATCAGAGAATCCACACACAGGAGATGCCCTACATGTGCTCTGAGTGTGGGAAACGCTTCAATTGGAGCTCACACCTTATCACACATAGGAGAATCCACACAGGACAGAAACCCTACACGTGCTCTGAGTGCGGGAAAAGCGTCAGTTGGAGCTCACACCTTATCAGGCATCAGAAAATCCACGTAAGAGAGAACTGTAATAAATGCCTTGCTGAGCAAAGATTTTGTTTTTGTTTTTTAAATCACATTTGCTAATTCCCACATAGTGATCTGTGCACCATCTTCACCGTAGTAGCTCAGCTCCCCCAGATGAGTTGCCTGCTTCTGCCTTTTCCAGCTCACCCGTCTTTGGGGTCAGTCCTGTGATCTTTTCTATTGAGCCGTAGGAGTGTATGTCATAGAACCATAGAATATCAGGGTTGGAAGGGACCTCAGGAGGTATCTAGTCCATTCCCCTGCTCAAAGCAGCACCAACCCCAACTAAATCATCCCAGCCAGGGCTTTGTCAAGCCAGGCCTTAAAAATCTCTCAGGATGGAGATTCCACCACCTCCCTAAGTAACCCATTCCAGTGCTTCATCACCACCTTAGCAAAATTAGTTTCCTAATATCCAACCTAGATGGCTCCCACTGCAACTTGAGACCATTGCTCCTTGTTCTGTCATCTGCTCCCACTGAGAACAGCCAAACTCCATCAGCTCCAGGTGGGAGAGAGGTTTGATTCCCAACAAGCTACACTGAGGCAAAAACTACCTGTGCCTGACATCCACTAGGGCTGCACATGGCGTTGGCTGCTCGAGTTAGTGATCTTGGGGTAAAAAGACAATTACAGTTGTAGAGCAGATGCAGCCCAGGTGCAGGGGTTGGCATTAGCTTCCCCCTTGACCTGACCTAAACTCCATCACTTTCCCTAGTCTAAACAAACCCTGAGCATCACGGTTATACTGTTCCCCCAGTACACAGCAATTGTTAGTCATCGAGTTCTCCTTTGGGGAACAAATTGTTTCATTCTCAGTTGCTCTGATGTTGCTTCACGTTGTGCTGAAGAGCAGATATTTTTCCTACCATTTTCCTCACTTAAAATATATTGAACTATAACAAAGAGCAGGAACAGGGCAGGGATAGGGGAAAACATCATTTCACCCTCTGTAACAACAGAAGAAGACAGTGTAAGTCAGAGGGATTCCCTTATTCCCCATCACCATCCCAATCCCCCCTGTTGTTCAATTGGTTAGGTCAGTATTTTTTCTAAGGGGCTAGGAAGATTTATACCCTAGTAAATGAATTGTACATAAGAAAAGTACCCATGCATTGGGCTCCCAAAGCCGTTGTGGCCCAGGCGCTGCAGGTGGTCGCTCCTGAAGATATCTCCTTCCTAATCAGCTGCATGTTGCCTATTGTTTGGGAAATGCAATCCCTAGCTAGGTAGAGATGGGAAAAATGGAAGTGACACTTCTGTTCAGCTCACCCATGGGAGATGCTGCAAATGTGTAGAAAATGAAATCCGTGTTGAATGTGATATAGCTGCAAAAAGATACCTATGTTTAATAGAGACCTGACATTTGGTGTCTTACAGGGACTCTAAGCCGCACCTGAATTTAGTCCCTAATTTAAATCTGTGCCACCAGATTAAAGAAATAAAAGGGCATAGTTGAGGGAGTTGTGCCTCACTGTCGCTACTGATCTGTTGTGTGGTTGGTGAAGAATTCTACACCAGAGAAGTGTCAAATTACTCCAAGGAAGGTCAAAGATTTGACAAGAGCTCAGGTAGAAATTGCAGGTACTAGTGGTTGATTTTCACCCCTGAGATGGAAGCTATGGTGACCTGTGGCCCAGGTAAACTATTTTTAGAACCCGGCTCCCTAGTTAAGTGACATTGGTCACCCTCCTGAAGGACGCCATGATTAAATTGGGAACAACTGTCTTTTACCATTTGGATCCAAAGTTAGATGAAGCACAGAGAGAAAAACAGCTGATTCCTTCACCTCTCTGCCTCCTGCTTCTTTGAAAGGTTAGAAAGTGTGAAAATAGAGCACAGGTGGTTCTAATTCCTCAGCATCTTCCTGCTGGGGTTTCCCCTCCTCATTCTCACTCACGGTCCCATCACCTGATGGGAGACAGAGAGAATGAGACATAGGTCACTCCCTGCTCCTGAGAGAGAGGAAATCTATGCCATTACCTGGTTCCTAAACTGCAGCTACAGTTCCTACTCTGGGTGAATCCAAAGCCCGAGAGGTGCAGAGATCCAACCCCTTATTATCTTAGAAACTCTTTGTTCCCTTTTCTATTTTTTGTCTTTCTTTTTATGAACTTGGAGACCTCCCAGCCTTTCTATTAGATTGGAGTGTAACGATGTCGCTCAGTGGGTGTCAGTGTGTGAACACCTCTGAAATCTACAACGGGAAGATGTTAGGAAGAATAGTTCCCCAAATCTTAATAGCCTTAAAACCCTGCCCTATAGAATCACTGAACGAATGCTCCTCACCTGCGCAAGCAGTGGAAGGACTTGAGCGGTCAGATACGTATTGTTCAGCGAGAGCTGTTTGAACTTTTTACTAATGTCTCTCTAAGGTCTGTATGTGTTCTGGGCCGAGAGGGCGAGGAGAAGTATTAGCTACAGAATAGTGAAATCTAAGGAGAAAACTGTAATTAGCTTTGAGGTTGTGGGCTAAATGTCAGCAATGATTTGGTTTCAGCATTGAAATATTCAGCTGGGTAAATCTGGGTTGCACTGCCTGGGTCAAAATCTCTGATTGGGGTTTTGGCATCACTAAATGTGCACCTGCCTTCTTGGGTTGCTCTTTTAGGATTTATAGGGGTTGGTTTTTCTACTGTATTAATCTGATGGTTGGACTAAATTGACGACTTGATTCCAGCGCAATATCCTTGTTAACTCATTGATTTCCTGATTTGACCTGAACTTTATCACTGTGTTGTTTAACCCTTAGCTGAGTGGTGTCTATAGTCATTTAGCCTTAGTGACGTGCTGCTTTCCCCACTTATTTCTCCTTATCCCCTTTCAGTCTCTCCTCTTTCCCTTTCTTCCTCCTCCTCCTCCACCCTCTGGCAGGGAGATGTGGTCACTTCCCTGCTCCCAGGGGCGCTCACTCTCCCGTAGCTGGATTGGCCCCTGTGAGCGCTAATAGGAGCGAGAGCCTGGGTGCGGGTCAGTCCCTGCAGCGGCTCTGGGACACACAGGGGCAGGAGGAGGAGCAGAGATGGGGCTAGTTCCCACCTCAGACAGTCCCTGGCCCGGTGAGTGCGGCAGCTGCAGCCTGGGTTGGGCTTGAAGGAGCCAGGAAGGGGCTGGAGCAGTGGGGGGCTGGTAGGAAGGAAGCAGGAAAAACAAGGAAAAGAGCCGTGGGGCAGCTCCTGGTGGCCGGGCTTTGTAAGGTACCAGACACTGCTGGTGCTGCTGCCTCCAGTGTGCGCTGGGAGCCGGGGCTGAGCTCCGGGCTGCTGCTGCGGTGCCAGAGGGGCTGCTCCAGGGACAGACGTTCACTGAAGCACTTTCTGTGCCCATCCGAGGTGGGGACTTTCTCCAGCTGGACCCAGTCCCAGGCTCTGCTGCCCCTGGCCAGGGGCTGCAGGCACCAGGGGCCAGAAGGACCCCAGGGGCAGCCCTGGGTGGGCAGAAGAGACTCCACACACAGGTCCCAGAAGCTGAGGGTCTCGCAGCCCCTGGGGATCTGCTCTTGGGTGGGATCTGGACAGCAATGGAGCCCCTGCCTCATGCTGCCTCAGGTGTAGTGTGAGAAACTGCTGTGTGTAGGAATTTGCTACTTAGGGTGCATTGAGCATGCTCAGTAAATCTGCTGAAGCCACTTCCCTTCACCCTGCCCTTTCTCAGAATCATTCTGCAGATTGCTATTTACAGGGTGTCATAAACGTATAGCTACAGGTAGCATTAAATACCCTGTAAAGGGTTAAAAAGCTCAGATAACCTGGTTGGCACATGACCAAAAGGACCAATAAGGGAAGAAAATACTTTCAAATCTGTGGGGGAAGGTTTTTGTTTTCATGTTCCTTTGTTCTCTCTGGGTCAGCGAGGAACCAGGGCATGGAAAATACATCTTCCCTAAGCACATGGCATAGAAAAACCTTAGAGTTCTGTCCATAGGCAGGTCCTTCCATAGCTTGCTGAGTCACAAGGTGTATCTGCCTTCTCTCAGTGGGTCGACTGTAGAGCTGATGGTCCGTAATGGGCCATCAAGCAGGCTAGGCAGAACTGACACCAACTTGTCTGGCTGGGGTGTTCCCTGGAAGCAGAGCACAAGTTTGAAATACGGGCAGCATAGAGCCAATATTCATAACATCAACTACAAAAATGATACACATCTAGAGATAGCATCATTATAATCAGCCAATCAGAACCTCTCCATAGACCTCTTACACAACAACCTTTCTACAATATTGGCTGCGAATATAGAACAGTGGTCGCAACAGTGATCTATACAGTTACAGATTATGTCAGTAATGTCACAGGAGGTGACACGGTTCTGAGGGCTGGAGAAAAATGCCTTCTAGTGAGCTATTGAAAGAGCTCAACCTGTTTAGCTTCTCAAAAGAAGATTGAAAGGTGACTTCATTGAAGTGTTGAAGTGCCTTAATGGAGAGAAAAGATTGGGTATTAAAGGGCTCTTGAATCGAGCAGAGAAAGGCCTAAGAAGACCCAATGGCTGGAAGGTGAAAAGAGACAAATTCATATTACAACTAAGGCACAAATATTCAACAGCGAGGATGATTCACCACAGGAACAAGTTACCAAGGAAAGTGGTGGATTCTCCATCTCCTGATGTCATTTCATGAAGACTAGATGCCTTTATGGAATGTGTTTGCCCCAAAAGTAGCTCTTGTGTCCTACAGGAGGCCTGCGATACGCAGGGGGTCAGATTAGATGCTCTAATGGTCTCTTGCCATAAAGTCGACTAATTTCTGAAAATCTGAGGGTAGCATTGGGAGCAGCGTCTGATGTTTCCCTGCCTAGCCGGCTTGCTGCCTAGAACGAACGCTCCTTGAGTGGGGTGATCCACAGGGAGTAGCTCAAACCTGCAAAGTGCCTGGCCAGGGGCAGGACGTTAACCCAGCAAGGGAGGGGTGTGGCAGTGACATCACAAAGGCCTTTTGCAGGACCTCAGCCTATTGGTCCAAGGTGGTGGGGAGGTGGTGACCTCACAGAGAGATGCTGACATCAGCCAGGCAGGACAGGGGCGAGGGGCCAGGGAAACCTCAGAGACCCCTGTGGCTTTACTGGAGCAAGTCTCCTTCTCCAGGTCTCCTTCTCCTTCTCCAGGTCTCTCTCTGAGGACTGAGAGAGTATTCGGGTTCATGGACGTGAGCGCCAGGAGGAACCTCTTTCGAGTTTTCTCCTTCCCTTTTAGTGATTTTACTAGAAAACAGCCGTCCCTGTTTAGAAGGTAAGAGCCTCCTGGAGGTTTGAAACCTGTTCAGTCTGATCCATCTGGTGAGAGTTGAATTCTAGGCATGGAAAACACGAGCTTAAAGAGGCAGAATTTTATTGCGCACCTGGGATTTTGTCCCTTAGAATCACTGGGGACATTAGGGTTTGTCCTTTTTGTTTCACATTTTCCTCCATCCCTTCCTCCCTCCTTTCTCTTCTTCTCTTGCTTATTTTGTTCTTTCTCCTGTTCCCCTCCCAACACCAGGAGGGAGGGGGGGGTGTTGCGGGGGAGGGCTCTGCAGCTCCCACTGTAGGAGGTCCACCCAAAAATGTGAGGCTGAAATAGTGCTCAGGCAGTCAGGACCGGATTAGCCTTTTGTGGGTCCCGGCACCAAACATATTTGTAGGCCCCTATGTAGTCACTGTGGGCTCCGAGTGTGGGCCTGGTGGGGCAGTGCCATTGGTGCCATAGGATACCCGGTACTGAACCTCAGAGACATTTTTCATTTTGATCACACACCCCTACATGACTGTACGCCTTGCCATACACAGCTCCCTCAGCCCCCGGGTTTTCTTATTGAGCTGTACACCCATGTGGGTTTACCAGTGTCCACAGTGAGCAGAACTTTCATAGTGATCAAGGAAACTCCCCACAGATTTATCTCCTTCCTCATTCAGACCTTCTCTAGCCATGTCTCCAGTACCCCCCATGTCACCAGTCACGGCAGGTGGTCCTAGTCTCAGCTCAGAGTTCTAAAGCCAGCAGATACCTGATCAGTTCTGACAGATCCCCCCCCCCAGCCCCCATCCTGCCATGTGAACCAGCCACCTGCAAACACCATCTCCCCAAAGTCAGGACTGAGCCCTTGGGAATCTGAAGCCACCAGCCTCTCTCCCTCTGCTCCCATCTACATGCTAGTCTGCTACCTGGTCACCACCACCTCTCCCCATACTTGTTTCCTTTCCACTTTGGAAATGCTCCCACCCAGCTGGAAGCTCCCTCTGCCAGCCTGACCTGCTCCCTCCTTCCCTGCTCCCCTTGACATTCCTGTCCTACTGGTGCCCTCTGTTCCTTGAGGTGAACTCCAGTGTCTTTAGCTGCTCTAGCTTAATGGCCCCAGTAGTCACAGAGCCACCTGCAGCTTCTCTGGCTACAGCCATGGGGCCAGTTCCCAGAGGCCAGCCTTAGCCAGCTGCAGCTACTAGCCGCAGGAGGGGTGGCAATGCCAGGGCTGAGCGTGCTTGAACCTTGCAACGGCAGCACTAGGGGCTCTAAATCCTCAGCCCTGGCCCTAGGCAGCTGCAGACTCTGGAGTTAGGCACTTCCCTCCTCTAGGCCATGGCTTTAAATACCTGCGATTCCCATCACCTGCAGCAGAGGCCACCAATTCCCACGCCCCCCTCAGCCAGCACCTAGTCGTGCAGAAAGTGCAGCCTGAGTGATTTTGGAGGCTGGGGTGCCAGGAGGTTCCCATCCCTGAGCAGCAGCTCTGCAACAAGCTCACGTGCGTCCCAGTTGGGACATTAGCTGTTACTGACAAGGCTTGTCTGTGTTCTTTTTTTTATCTCATTGTTAGGTGTGAGAAGTATGAACTGTTGAATAGGTTCCATTAGTTGGTTAATAAGATGTCTACGAAGTAAATCACTGGCTTTAAAATAAGATCCAATCTGGAGCATATGAACTATTGACCCCTGGACTCCATCTCTGAGAGGGGACTTGTTTACCATCAGGGGACAGGCTCAAACCAGTCCAAACCGGTTTTTCCCGCCAAAACCAGCCCTCAGCGTTCCATCTCCTCAGCCCTTTTCCCGCCACAGAAGTGATATAAGGACGTGCTCAGCGCCTGCGCGGGGCCGTCCCCCCCCCAGCGACGGCCCCTCCACGGTCGGGTCTTCCCAGTGCTCCCGAGCCGGAGAGCGACGAACCCCCTGGGTCCCGCCGTGAGACTGAGGCACAGGAGGCCTGTCACCCCCATTCCTGCCATCCTGCATCCCTGGTGTCCAGCCTCCCACGGAGCCCCCGGGGAGTGAGAGACCCCGGGGGGGGGCACTGGGGCTGGGCAGGAAAGTGACTCTGCCCCGGGGAACCCGGGAGAAGCCTCAGAGCTGCCTCAGCCCCAGTGGAGCTGCAGCAGGAGCTGCCCCCGGCATCGCTGGGATTTGGGGGGCAGAGACTGGGGCCTGGCGGGGGGGGATCCCCTGTGGTGTGGGGGGAGATGGGGGGTGTCAGGCAGGGAGGGGAGAAGATGGAGTTGGAGGGGGGGAAGGTCAGTGGGACGCGGGGGGGAGGGGGGGGTTGAACTGTCTCTGTGCAGCCAGGAAATTCCCAAGTGGGGGGAGAAGTGGTGGGCGGGGGTAGGGGGGAGGGGGGTTAATTGGATCCTGTCCCTGTTTGTGCCACTTGGCTCTCGCCCCCGATACAAATTCTCTCTAGTTCTGCCCCTTTTCTCGCTCAGTGTCTCACACGGGGCTATAAAATCTGGGGCGATTTCCCCCCTTTCCCCTCCAATGATCAGCTCTCCCGTCTCCCCCGATTTCCCCCGTTCTCCCCATGAGTCTCAAACGTCAGTTTAAAATCTTCTCTCGTGAGGGGCATTTTCCACCCGTGTTATCTGCAGCGATTTGTCCTTGTGTAGGTGGGAAATTGTTGCCCTGCGTCATTCCCCAGCACATGGCTGCCCCTGGAGTGGGGGTGGGATGGCTCAGTGGCTTAATGCTCAAATAAATTTGTTAGTCTCTAAGGTTCCACAAGTACTCCTGTTCTTTTTGTGGATACAGACTAACACGGCTGCTGCTCTGAAACTATGTAACTGTACTCTCTATGCCAGGATCTAAATCATGAATGAAGATATTGAACAGAACTGGACCCAGAGCTGAGCATGGTGGGACCCCACTCCTTATGCCCTTCCGGCCTGACTGTGAACCACTGATAACTACTCTCTGGGAACAGTTTCCCAACCAGTTATGCACCCACCTTAGAGTAGTTCCATCTAGGTTGTATTTCCCTAGTTTGTTAAGGAGAAGGTCATGTGAGACTGCATTGAAAGCCTTCCTAAAGTCTAGATAAACCATATCTGCCGCTTCCCCCCATCCGCAAGGTTTGTTACCCAGTCAAAGAAAGCTATCGGGGGCTGGTTTGACACAACTTGTCCTTGATAAATCCAAGCTGGCTATTGCTTCTCTCCCTATTATCTTCTAGATGTTTTCAGATGGATTCCTGAATTGTTTGCTGCATTATCTTCCCTGGTGCAGAAGTTAAGCTGACTGGTCTGTAACTGCCTGGCTTGTCCTTATTTCCTTTTTCATATATGGGAACTACATTTGCCCTTTTCCAGTCTGCTGGAATCTCTCCCATCTTCCATGACTTTTCAACTATAATAACCAAAGTAAAACTAGCCCATTGGGTCTGTGAGCAGGTAAATCGCCTCCCTCGCCCAGCAGCTCCCCCAGGGCAATGACCCAATGCCTCCCCCCACCACAGGGACAGAAGCTGAAAGTCCATCTGATGGCAGGTCAGGGGCTAGCGTGGAATGTGCTGGGATCTCGGCCTGGGCCCTAGTGGGGTAGGTGACCCCGTCACCCGTAACCACACCCAGCAAGGCCTGCACCGATTTTCTCCCTGTCTGTGAGTCCCAGCAGAGAGACCAGGGACTCATTGGTCCATGGAGAATGAGCTTTCCCCCAGCTGGGGGCTGCAAACCAGTGATCAAGGGCAGCGGGTGAGGGGAGCTTGCACTAGCGCTCCTGCAGGGTCCATGGTGTGGGGTGAACAGAGAAATCCAGTGTCCAGGGCTCTCAGGCCACGTGTCCATTCCACTGCAGGAGGGGATCTGGGAGCAGCCCGAGGGGACTGGGGCAGGAGTCGGGAAAGCAGCCGTCTGGGAGAAGGAGGGAATTCAGCTGTGCTGGGGAAGCTGGGCTGAGCAGAGATGCTGCTGCAGATGCTGCTAGTTCCCTGAGTACGACGCTGCAGCACTTTAACTACATGGTTAATATAGAGGTTGCAGCTCAGCTGAGTAGTGTGCTGCACTCATTTTAATGGTGTTAGTGGCTTTGCCAGGGTATAAAACCAGGGCCGCCCAGAGGATTCCGGGGGCCTGGGGTCTTCGGCGGCAGGGGCCCCCACTTCGGCGGTAATTTGGTGGCGGGGGGCCCTTCCGTTTCATGACCCGCCACCGAAGTGCCCCGGAGACCCGTGGCGGGGACCCCCTGCTGCCGAATTACCGCCGAAGACCGGGCTGCACGTCGGCGGCGGGTCCCGCTTCGGCAGTAATTCGCCAGCAGAGGGTCCTTCCACCCCAGAGCGGAAGGATTCCCCGCCGCCGAAGACCGGGAGCAGAAGAAGCTCCAAGGGCCCGGCCCCGCAAGAGTTTTCCGGGGCTCCCGGAGCGAGTGAAGGACCCTGCTCCAGGGGCCCCGAAAAACTCTCGTAGGGGCCCCTGCGGGGCCCGGGGCCTGGGGCAAATTGCCCCTCTTGCCCCCCCCTCTCGGCGGCCCTGTATAAAACTGAGGTGCAGCTTCACCCTGGTCACACCCCTCTATCCCTGCTCCACCCCCTCCCCCTCCAGCCTGTCCATGCTCCCCCCTCCCCGAGCACTCCTTGTGCCTACAGCTGCTGGGGGGAGGCACAAGTGGCACCTGTGTGGGAGGAATTTCCCAGGGTGGGGGAGGGCTTTACCCCTTCCCTACAGCCCCTTTGGCCCACCCTGGGCAGCATGGGAGGCAGAGCACAGTGGTGGGCTGGGGCCAGATTTCAAGAATGTCTCTTGATGTCAGATCCAAATATGGGATCCTGCCTTTACATGCGTAGGGGCTGGACACCTGCAGTGCCCAAGGACTCCACATGCAGCTGTGGCTGCAGTTGGAACAAGTTCCCTGCAGTCCTGTAGTTCAAAGGGAGAAACTGAGGTACCCAAAATTAGGCCATTGTTGTAAATTGAGGCCTTTCCGCCTTGCCCGTTAACAACAGTCGGTGGGCTAAGGCTCATTGGAAGTCACTGTTTAGACTTGATCACGGCTGACGTAGTCCTGGTCATAAGCAGAAGCCTGGCAGTGAAAGGTCCTGATTCCATCCCCAGCCTCCAGAGGCAGATGGTCCCCCAGGGATGGAACAACCCTGGGGAATATTTTACACTCACAGTCTTTCCCACGGGCTGGGTAATTCCACAGTCTCATTCACAGGGCTGAGAACCTCAGGGTTAAGTTGCACAAAGTGAAACTAACTGAAATGTGCCCCCTGCGCTGCACGCTGTGCTGTGCTGCCCTGGGGAGATGTGGCTTTAAGCTGCTGTCCCAGCCCCTTCCCACTCTCAAGAAGGACTGGGCCAAAAGAGATCTGATGAGGTTCAACAAGCGTAAGGATTTTTATCTCTCTAGGCCGATCTGATCAGAAGATCTCGGGGAGCCTTACAGTTTATCTCCCGCTGAGTCCCCCTTTTAAGGCCATCTATCAGAGCTGACTTTAATGAACTCCACACACACAAAGCTATAAAATAAAACAACAACACTTTATTTGCTAAGGGGAGAGGAAGGAATGGAAAGGGGAATGGATTAATGATTCTGGAGATTCGGAATAACACACAGGCACTTATAATACAAGATGTTCTATCTTTACAGACATCAGCGATAAAGGGGTGCAGGATCCAGAAAAGAGAAGCCAGTAGTGAACACTGACCGTGGACAACAGATGAAACAGACAGGTACGTATCCCTATCTTAACTCCCACCCTAACCCGCTTTGCGTCGTCCTGAGTGCACGATTGATCTAACTAATCGGACCAGGTCCGTGTATGCAAGTTTGCTTTCCCAAAACAACAAACAAACAACCCCAACTTAATTAGTAAGTAGCTATTGCAGGCCCATAGCCAGTGGCAAGATTGTACCGCACCAGGAGAGAGAGCAGCCACCTGCACCTCTGACAGCTCAAAAGCTCAAGAGCCAGTGCCCCTGGCCCCTCCCCTCATTGGTCTCTGTAGGGAGCTGTTGCTGGGCAAGGTCAGATTCCTGCTCTTCCCACTTTCCCGCCTTTTCTAGGTACTGAGGAACAAGAACCTGACCCCCAATGGAGGTCGCCTTGTCCTTTTACCAAAACAAAATGGCCTTTTGATTTACAGAACTTATTTTAACTTTTATACAGAATAATTCGGCAAACATGTATACTGAAATTAACATTTCCCCCTCTTGTCGGTGTTACACCTGTTTTAAAAAGATGTAACTGCCGACACCTGTGGCTTTGCCAAATTATGACCCACCCGATGAATAAATTGTCACATGGCGAAAAATTTGCATTGAACCCAAATACAACCATAGTATTACAGAGGGGGTAGTGCTGATTAAAACATTCCTTATCGCAGACTGGGGATGTGTAATAACTGTTTGATTTGCTTCTTCCCTAATTACCACGGGACCAGTTAAACTAGGAATAGGAGAAGGAAGAACCAAAACAAATTGGTATACTCTTATTCCATACGGACCTACCATAGACCATTTACCAGAGTCTGCCGTTGTAACATTCATTTTAAACCTCCCTATACAAGTCTAACTATTTACGGGAAAATTTAACCTTGATCTTACTGCAGTAGAAAGTTTTACAATGAAAAGACTCTTCCTGCTTTACATCCATTTCCCTGCATAGACGAACTATCGCAAGAAGGTGTGGATACAACAGTACATTGAGAGCCGAGAAGGAAGGACTGTGCTGGAGTACTAATTCTGAACATGGCACTAGGTCTTTCATGAACCCAAGGAGCTGATATATTTCCAGAAACCCACCCCATGGTACATGCTCAGGTACTTCCAATTTAATGCAACCGCAAATCTGAGAACTGTTGGGCACCCTAAGTTTGGTACAATTCCCAAAAGAGGTTTTACTATATCCCACTTACATGACATTTCTGTTTTTTCTCTGCATCCCACAGGTGCAGCCTGATAGTTAAGGCACATTTCTGAAATTACTGCTTGAAATATACCTGCCTTGTTCGATCTTTCTTTGACCCACTTGAGCACACAGCACGGTTCTTCCTTGATCATTAAAACAGAAATGGGGTCATTTTGTTCCAAAGGATCCAGGGTGGCCATGGGATCCTCTGTGGCATAATGACTCCCTGTTATACAGAACAGATGGTCACCTTCAACCAAATCAATTAACCAAACCTTAACAAATACAGTGCAACCTATATACATAGAGAATAGGATGATGGCGGTCATGTCGATCTAGGAATGGAAGAGAAAATATGATTGGCACAGTTAAATGGGTTGATTTCCTTTCCATTCCTTTACCTGGCTGCTATGGAATCACTTTAATTTGATCCCCTTCTTTGCTGGTATTTGAACCTGATATACAGAGGCACTTGCTCCGTTTGTTATGATAACTGGACCCACCCAACGAGGACTAAGGACATGGCCTTTTTCTATATAATACCTAAACATTACCTTTGTACCAACCACCCATCCTACATCATTAATGTGGCCTAACCAAGCACTAATGACTTGGTTATTAGCTTTTAGTTGAGGAGCTACTCGATGTTGAAGACTGCTGATGGTGTCTAGCAACTGTGACATGTATAAGTCTATTTGCACCCTGGGAAGGTACTCATCCGGTGGAACTCCTCCCACCCACTAAAGTTCAGGGGTGTGCATAATTCTCCCAGTTAGCATCTCGTGCGGTGAAAACCCTCACACAGTTCTAGTAGATCGCATGGCCGCTAGGATATATGGGAGTTTGCTATCCCAATCCCTTCCTTGCACATCTATTACTTTTCTAAGAGCAGTTTTCATGGCTCTATTAGCCTCTCGACGATAACAGACTTTGCGGGTGAGCAGCTATGTGCAACCGCTGTTTGATGTTTAAGGCCGCACACAGCGCTTTTGTGACTTCACCCACAAAGTGTGGTCCTCTGTCTGAATCTATTTCTGATGGGATACCAAATCGAGAAAAGGTTTGTTCCAGTATTTCCTCCTTTATGTTAGGCAACCACGCCACTTAGACACCCGTTCCAAAGTTTTGGACGCAGCATAGTGTCCCTGGCCATGAGCTACAGTTATTAGTTCTTTTCGTGGAGTTATTGGCATAACCAGTACAGGTAATTCACAGTTTGGTGATGTTGCTATAATCAATCCGTTTTTGTCCTTACATATCCTTGATGTTTCCCTGCTGTTAAAAGGGCTTGGAGATCATTATCCTGTTTTTGCAGGGTCAAGATGCCATGGCCTGCTGACACATCTGGAGACGGCATCTTAACTACAGCAGCTGAAATTGGGTCTTATCCCATGTATATGCTGATCCTAACCTAGCAGCTTGTTTTGCTAGCTGATTGGCCTGATTGTCAAGCGTGGCCAGAACCGACCCCCTTCGTATGGGCTTTTACTTTGAACTCTTTTCTTCCAGATGGGAAGGGCTTGAACCACCCAACTAGAAGCAGAACACAGACAGATGTTTTCCTCAGGTGCTACCCCAGACGATACTGCCAGGACCGCAATTCATTGTGCAGCTTGTGCTGACGGCGGCCTCACCGTACCCTGCACCACTTGCTGTGTCCCCTCCTGGATTGCAGCAAACCCTGCAACAGGATGCCCTTCGTGGTGACAAGCACTCCCATCAACTGCCCAGAGTGTTAACCCTTTTCCTTGTACTTCTTCCCAGGATGTTGCTAAGAAGAATGGAGATAGTAAGTCTAAATCAGGATCTGGCAACGGACATTCGTGCTCATCTCCTGCGGTAATCGGAGCATAGGGAAGGATTCTCGTATGGGGGGGATCTTCTCAGTACGAATATCCCGATTGACCAGACTTAGAGTCCATCCCGCCAGCCGGGGAGAGGATACCCTTCCCTCATTAATTCTTCCAGAGATGACATATTTTACTGGAGTATGGCATGTCCTCACCACAATGAGAGCTGTGCCACTTAAATATTCCCAATGTGTTAGGGACCATACCAGGGCGAATACCTCACGTTCGCAAGCTGAAAACCTCGCCTCCACCTCACTGAGAGTTTTGGAACCATAGGCCATCGGTCTCACCTGGCCAATTTGTTTTTGCAGCAAAACAGCTCCAGTGCTTGCTGGAGTAGTTGCCAGGTGCAAGTAAAATGGCAGGCCTTGTTTAGGAGAGGCTCGCGCTGGTGCAGCCGCTAGAGCCTTTCTAAGATCATTAAAAAGGCACCTTTCACAATTGGCAAGTCAAATCCTAGTGAGGAAAAGACAAAGAAGCGTAAACTCTGGCAAGTCAAATGAAAAGTATAGGGCAGAGGCCAAAAATGAACGTGAAGAGCAACTAGCCAAGGCACAACAACTAACAGCAAAGGGTTGTTAAGTACATGGGATCAGGGCCGGCTCCAGGCACCAGCCTACCAAGCACATGCTTGGGGCGGCACCTTGGGAGGGGGCGGCACTCGGGGTTTGTTTTTATTTTTTTTTGTTTGGCCAGGCGGCGCTGGGGGGAGGCGGGTCTTAGGAGGTGTGGTGCCGTGTTGGGGGGGGCTGGGACTTGGGCGGTGCTCGGCTGGGGTGGGGACTTGGGCGACGTGCCGCTCGGGGGGCGGGGATGTGGGTGGGGCGCCGCTCAGGGTGGGGACTGGGTGGGGCGCCGCTTGGGGGGCGGGGCTTGGGTGACGCTCGGGGGCGGGGCCTTGGGCGGCATGACGCTCGGGGGCGGGGACGTGGGCGGGGCAATGCTCGGGGTGGGGACTGGGCGGGGCAATGCTCGGGGGGCGGGGCTTGGGTGACGCTAGGGGGCGGGGCCTTGGGCAGCATGACGCTCGAGGGGCGGGGACTTGGGCGGGGCAATGCTCAGGGTGGGGACTGGGCGGGGTGCCGCTCAGGGGGCGGGGCTTGGGTGACGCTAGGGGGCGGGGTCTTGGGCAGCATGATGCTCGAGGGGCGGGGACTTGGGCGGGGCAATGCTCAGGGTGGGGACTGGGCGGGGCGCCGCTCGGGGGGCGGGGCTTGGGTGATGCTCGGGGGCGGGGCCTTGGGCGGTGTGACGCTCGGAGGGGGGGCGGCGCTCCTTGTTTTTGCTTGCGGAGGGGGTACATGGGATGCAGGAAGTCTGCCAAACGGTCAGCAAAGCCACTAGGCAATCGGTGCTAAAGGAGCACTCCAGGAAGACCAGGCCACTGCGGCGAAGCTAAAAAAGTTCCTTGCTTCTGTCTTCACTGCAGAGGATGCGGAGGAAATCCAGACACGCCAGCCCTTCTTTTTAGGTGACAGATGCTAGAATCAAAGAATTATAGACCCATCAGGTTAGAAGGCACTGCAAGGTCCAGGGAGGGTGTTTGGGTGAAGAAGGGGGTTTGGGGTGTAGGCTCTGGGAGGGAGTTTGGGTTCTGGGTGCAGGGTCTGGGCTGGGACAGGGGGTTGGGGTTTGGGTGCAGAAGGGGGTACAAGCTCTAGGAGGGAGTTTGGGTTCTGGGTGCAGGGTCTGGGCTGGGACAGGCGGTTGGGGTGCAGGAGGGGGTTTGGGTGCTAGGTGCAGGGTCTGGGCTGGGACAGGGGGTTGGGGTTTGGGAGCAGAAAAGGGTACAAACGAGGGAGTTTGGGTGCTGGGTGCAGGGTCTGGGCTGGGACAGGGGGTTGGGGGTTGGGTGCAGAAGGGGGCACAAGCTCTAGGAGGGGGTTTGGGTGCTAGGTGCAGGGTCTGGGCTGGGACAGGGGGTTGGGGTGCAGGAGGGGGCTTGGGGGCTGGGTGCAGAGTCTGGGATGGGACAGGGGTTTGGGGTGCAGGAGGGGGTTTGGGGGGCTGGGTGTGAGAGGGGGTTTGAGTGTTGGGTGCAGGCTCTGGGCTGGGACAGGGCGTTGGGGTGCAGGAGGGGGTGCAGGGTGTGGGTCTGGGCCAGGGATGAGGAGTTTGGGGTGCAGCAGGAAGGCTGCCCTGGGGCTGGGGTGGGGGGCCAGAGGGGAGGATTCCCCCCAGGGACAAGACACTCACCCAGGCCCCACCAGGCTGCTGCTCAGGAGGTCCAACCGGGATAAGCCCCTCCCCTCAGATTCGACTTGGAGTCACCTGGTGGGGGCGGGGAGGCTGCCATGCGCCTCCTACTTCCACAGGCGCAGCAGCCGCCTCAGCCTGCCCCCAGCGCCGCTCCCCTGTAGCCTGCAGTGGCAGCGGCCAGTGAGGGAGCACAGTGTGGAGATGCAGGGGGCAGGCAGAGACGCTTGGGGGAGGCACGTGGGGGTGGCAGGCAGGGCCGGGGGAGGCACGTGGGGGTGGCAGGCAGGGCCGGGGGATGCTCTGGGGGTGGCACGTGGGAGTGGCAGGTCGGGCTGGGGGAGAAACCCTGCCCTGAACATTGGTGGAGCCGGGCCCCTCGAGGCCCTGAATTTGCTGGAGCCCGGGCACCACAGGCCCATATAACTCGCCGCCTCTGGCAAGGTTCATCTAGTCTAACCCCTGCCAAGATGCAGGACTTTGTGTGTCTAACCCACCCAGCTTCTCTCTTCTGGCTGGGGTCCCTTGACTGCAGCAGCTCCCCCGATCTCCTCGCTCTCCTCTTTCCCTTACTTCCTTCACTTCTCTGCCCACTGGTTTGCTGCATCTCTGAGTCCTCTCTATATGCCCTGGCCCAGCAGCTAGTTGCCCAGGCTACACTCCCATTGCCATCCGTGGGGGCAGCCTGGGCTGTGAGGGCTGCAGGTTTTGGTCCCTGGTCAATGCAGGTGCTATGGCTGCTGCACAGCTACGTGGTGACTCCTGCAGCCCATCACCAAACTGCGGGGCCATATTCTGCAGGGTGGCCTCCCTGGCTGAGATTCTGGGAGCAGAGAACCCCTGGGTCAGAGAAGGAAAATGGCCCACACAGAACACACTGTCAATGGCTCCCACAGACGTCCCCGTGACACCCGACTGTGCAGCCCAGAAGTTCTCCTGCTCCTTCATTGTCACCGCGGGCAAGAGTCTGGCAATGGGAATGGATTATGCATCTGGGCAAGGAGGAATTGGCCATGGAGGTGGAGGAGGACTTGGCTTTGCCCTCCTTATCCTCCTCCTCATCCAAGTCGTCCTCTTCTGCTTTCTTCTCCATGACCACGTGCTCCATTCCCATGGCCAGGTCCTCCCCCTCCTCCACTTCCTCCTCTCTGGCCAGATCCTCCCTCTCCTCTGTGGCCAGGTTCTCCTCCTCCTTTTCCTCCTCGTCCTCTTCTCTGGTCAGGTCCTCTTCCTCCTGCTCCTTCTCCGTGGCCAGGTTCTCCTCCTTCTCATCTTCCTCTCTGGCCAGGTCCTCTTGCTCCTACTCTTCCATTGCCAGGTCCACCTCCTTCTCTTCTTCTTCCCCCTGCATCGGCACATCCTCATCCTCCTCCATTCCTGGGTCCTCCTAGTCTATAGTCAGGTCCTCTACCTCTTCTTCCGCCTCTTCTTCTTCCCCCTGCATGGCCACATCCTCGTCCTCCTCCATTGCCAGGTCCTCTCCCTTCTCCTCCTCCTGACCCAGATCCTCCTTGTCCTCCTCTGTGGCCTGGTCCTTCTCCATGGCCAGGTCTTCCTCTTTCTCCTCTGGAGCCAGGTCCTCCTCCTCTTCCTCCTGCTCCATGGCCAGGTGCTCCACTCCTGTGGCCAGGTCCTCTTCCTCTTCCTCCACAGGCAGGTGCTCCTCTTCCTGCTCCATGGCCAGGTCCTTCTCTTCTTCCTTTTGCTCCATGATCAGGTGTTCCTTTCTTCCTCTTCCTTTACCTTCTTCTTCCTCCTCCTTCTCAGTGATCAAGTCCTCTTCCTCTTCTGTGCAGAGGTCCTCCTCCTCCTCTTCTGCTGACAAGTTCTCTTCCTCCTCCTCTCCTCTGCTGCAGACACATTCTCCTCCTCCCCCTTTCCTCTGCTGCAGACACATTCTCCTCCTCCTCCTTTCCTCTGCTGCAGACACGTTCTCTTCCTCCTCCTCCTCCTCTTCTTCCTCTTCTGCAAACAAGTTCTCCTCCTCCTTTTCCTCTTCTGTAGTCAGATTCTCCTCTTCCTTCTCTTCAGACACATCCCCCCCTCCTCCTCCTCTTCTTCCTTTTCTGCAGACACATTCTCCTCTTCCTCTTCCTCCTCCTCCTCTTCTTCCTTTTCTGCAAACAGGTTCTCATCCTCCTCCTTGTTCTCTTCTATAGATATTTCCTCCTCCCCCTTCTCCTCTGTGTCCAGGTCTTCCTCCTCCTCAGTGGTAATGTTCTCCTCCTCTTTCATCACTAGCTCCTCCACCTCCTCCTCTTTTTCACTAATCAGGACTTGCTCTTCCTGCTTCTCCTCCTCCTCTGTCTTTAGATCTTCCTCCTCTTCCTCTCTTTCTGTGTCAGGGTCTTCATCCTCCTCTGTCTTTTCCTCAGGGGCAAAGTCCTTCTCTGACTGGTCTGTGGGGGTCTCTGCATCAGAGAGACAAGGGCAGAGGGTGACTCTTGCTGGGGAGGGGGGAAGAGGAAGGACAGGGGTGAGAAGGGATGGGGAGAGCAGATTTAATGTTTCTCCCTCCCATGTAAGCATCGAAAGGCAGAGAGATCCCCACAGTGTCCCTCTCACACACCCCTCAGCCCCAGGACCCATTGCAGAGAGATCCCCACACTGCCCCGTCCACAGACCCCTCAGCCCCAATGACCCATGGCAGAGAGATCCCCACACTGCCCATCCCACAGACCCATCAGCCCTATGCCCCCATGGCAGAGAGATCCCCACACTGCCCATCCCACAGACCCCTCAGCCCCAGTGCCCAATGGCAGAGAGATCCCCACACTGCCCATCCCACAGACCCATCAGCCCTATGCCCCCATGGCAGAGAGATCCTCACACTGTCCCTACCACAGACCCCTGAGTCCCAGAGCCCGATGGCAGAGAGATCCCCACACTGCCCATCACAGACCCCCCACTACAGGGACCCATGGCAGAGAGATCCCCACACTGCCACTCCAACAGACTCCTGAGCACCAGGGCCCCATGGCAGAGAGATCCCCACACTGCCCCTCCCACAGACCCCTCAGCCCCTGGAACCCATGGCAGAGAGATTCCCACACTGCCCCTCCCACAGACCCCTCAGTCCCAGAGCCCCATGGCAGAGAGATCCACACACTGCCCCTCCCACAGACCCTAGCCCCAGGGCCCCATGGCGGAGAGATCCCCACACTGCCCCTCACAGACCCCCCACTACAGGGACCCATGGCAGAGAGATCCCCACACTGACCCTCCCAGATACCCTCAGCCCTATGGCCCCATGGCAGAGAGATCCCCACACTGCCCCTCCCACAGACCGCTCAGCCCCAGAGTCCCATGGCAGAGAGATCCCCACAGTGCCCTTCCCACAGACCCCCTCAGCCCCAGGGCCCCATGGCAGAGAGATTCCCCACACGGCCCCTCCCGCAGACCCCTCAGCCCCAGAGCCCCATGGCAGAGAGATCCCCACACTGCCCCTCACAGACCCCCCACTACAGGGACCCATGGCAGAGAGATCCCCACACTGCCTCTCCCACAGACCCCACAGCCCCAGGGCCCCATGGCAGAGAGATCCCCACACTGCCCCTCCCACAGACCCTCAGCCCCAGGGCCCCATGGCAGAGAGATCCCCACACTGCCCCTCCCACAGACCCTCAGCCCCAGTGCCCCATGGCAGAGAGATCCCCACACTGCCCCTCCCACAGACCCCTCAGCCCCAGAGCCCTATGGCAGAGAGATCCCCACACTGCCCCTCACAGACCCCCCACTCCAGGGACCCATGGCAGAGAGATCCCCACACTGCCCCTCCCATAGACCCCTCAGCCCAAGGGCCCCATGGCAGAGATATCCCCACACTGCCCCTCCCACAGACCCCTGAGTCCCAGAGCCCGATGGCAGAGAGATCCCCTCACTCCCCATCCCACAGACTCCTCAGTCCCAGAGCCCCATGGCATAGAGATTCCCACACTGACCCTCCCAGATACCCTCAGCCCTATGCTCCCATGGCAGAGAGATCCCCACACTGCCCCTTCCACAGACCCCTGAGTCCCAGAGCCCGATGGCAGAGAGATCCCCTCACTGCCCATCCCACAGACCCCTCAGTCCCAGGGCCCCATGGCAGAGAGATCCCCACACTGCCCCTCAGCCCCAGGGCCCCATGGCAGAGAGTTCCCCACACTGCCCCTCCCACAGACCCCTCAGCCCCAGAGCCCCATGGCAGAGAGTTCCCCACACTGCCCCTCCCACAGACCCTCAGCCCTATGGCCCCATGGCAGAGAGATCCCCACACTGCCCCTCCCACAGACCCCTCAGTCCCAGGGCCCCATGGCAGAGAGATCCCCACACTGCCCCTCAGTCCCAGAGCCCCATGGCAGAGAGTTCCCCACACTGCCCCTCCCATAGACCCTCAGCCCTGTGGCCCCATGGCAGAGTGGGCCCTTCACTGTCCCATCCTCCCTGGGAGTTGCTCCAAATCATCAGGGACCGACTTCCCAGAAGCTCCCCCCATGCCCCATTGCAGGGGGTGGCTCTGCAACTCCCGCTGATGTCATTGAGCTCACGTGGCTCTGGCCAGACCCCTGGGCTGGGATCCCCACAATGACTGGGACAGAGCGACTGGGTGTTAATGGCCCTTGCTCCTCCCCATGCCCAGGGGGTCTCCTCACCTGCAGTGGAGGACCACTCAGCCTCCGTGTTGCAGAGAACCTCCAGAGAGTAGCTGCTCTCCTCTCCGGCAACAGTTAAGCAGCTGAGGCAGCGATCCCCCAGCTCCTGCCCTGGGAATGCTTCCTGCTGGCCCACGCAGCTGGGATGAGGGCAGGCCTTCCAGCAGAAGCAAACCCAGAGCTGCGTTGCCTGGCTCCTGCCATGGGCTGAGTCCTGCCTGCCCAGATTGAACTTAGGCCACCTCCATCTCGGCCTGGATGTTGTCTCTCTCTGCTCAGCACCAGCCCTGGGGGCTGGTTTCCTCCCAGTGAGCAAGGCCGAGCAGGACCATCTCCTGGGGTGGCCGGGGCCTGCTTCACATGCCATGCGGATGGAGGGGCAGCTCTCTGTCTGGGGACGCTGGCAGCTGCTCCCCTCTGGCTCCGGGGCCACCTTCCTCCTGAGATACCTTCTCAGCACGTCCATCCTGGAACTGAGCAGGGAGCAGCCGTGAGTCTGGGGCAACAAAGCCTCTCAGCAATGGGCCTGTCTTGCCTCAGGGGGGATGGAACCTGGGTCCTTAGAATCATAGAATCTCAGGGTTGGAAGGGACCTCAGGAGGTATCTAGTCCAACCCCCTGCTCAAAGCAGGACCAACCCCAACTTAATCATCCCGGCCAGGGCTTTGTCAAGCCGGGCCCTAAAAACCTCTGAGGATGGAGATTCCACCTAGGGAACCCATTCCAGTGCTTCACCATCCTCCTAGTGAAATAGTGTTTCCTAACATCCAACCTAGACCTCCCCCACTGCAACTTGAGACCATTGCTCCTTGTTCTGTCATCTGCCACCACTGAGAACAGCTGAGCTCCATCCTCTTTGGAACCCCCCTTCAGGTAATTGAAAGCTGCTATCAAATCCCCCCTCACTTTTCTCTTCTGCAGACTAAACAATCCCAGTTCCCTCAGCCTCTCCTCATAAGTCATGTGCTCCAGCCCCCTAATCATTTTTGTTGCCCTCCGCTGGACTCTTTCCAATTTCTCCACATCCTTCTTGTAGTGTGGGGCCCAAAACTGAACACAGTACTCCACATGAGGCCTCACCAATGTCGAATAGAGGGGAATGATCACGTCCCTTGATCTGCTGGCAATGCGTCTACTTATACAGCCCAAAATGCCATTAGCCTTCTTGGCAACAAGAGCACACTGCTGACTCATATCTAGTTTCTTGTCCACTGTAATCCCCAGGTCCTTTTTTGCAGAACTGCTGCTTAGCCAGGCGGTTCCCAGCCTGTAACGGTGCATGGGATTCTTCCGTCCGAAGTGCAGGACTCTCTTGGCCCCTGCTGACTCCACCCCAGGGGGCCCCTCCTAGTGCCTGAGTCACAAGGGCTGCTGTGCCCTGGGGAAGTGTTTGGTGCCCAATAACAGACTAGGATTGTCATCCAGGCACAAGGGTACAAATCTATCACAATCTCCCAGTAACAACACAACAAGTGAGGGAGCTTATTGGGCAGAGGGAAGAAAGGCCTGGGGTTAAGGAAAGAACAGGAGCAACTAGACTAGTAACCCATCAACAATCACAGCATTGACAAGGGGCCCGAGCCGCCCCAACCAGCTCCCTCCCAGCCCCTGCGCAGCAGAATGGGAGTTGAGTATCAGTTCTCTAGGGGCTGATGCTGCCCTGTGCTCCTTGGCCGGCTTGAAATTCACAAGGAAAACAAGCAAAAGGGATTCTTACCGGGTCTTCGGTCTGAGTGTCAATGGGCACCTCCCAGGCTGTGACGCGTCTCCCTCAGCTCCACTCCACCAACAGCCAACAACCGAATGGAAACCAACCCCTTTGTCTCCGAGCGCTGGCTTCTGATTGGCTCCCTCTGCTCCACTCCCCCAACAGCCAACAACCAAATATAAACTGACCCCTTTGTCTCCGAGCGCTGGCTTCTGATTGGCTCCCTCTGCTCCACTCCACCAACAGCCAATAACCAAATGTAAACTGACCCCTTTGTCTCCGAGCGCTAACTTCTGCTTGGCTCCCTCTGCTCCACTCCACCAACAGCCAACAACCAAATATAAACTGACCCCTTTGTCTCCGAGCGCTGACTTCTGATTGGCTCTGGTGGTAGCTCCCCGCATGTTCCGTCTCCGCCCGGCATTCCAGGCATGCTGGGAAGCGGTATCCTGAGCCCTGCAGCCATTGCAGTGGCGGCTTAACGCACAGGGGGCCCATGCCCAGGGGCCTCGGGCAACTCGGGGGGCCCTGGGAAAATCTCACCATGCTCGGGCAGCATGATTTCGTTGGTGATTGTCTTGCCTGGCATCAACAACGCTTCTGCTCTCACTCGTTTTCCATCTCACCACTGGGCTGGACTCTTTCCCCTCTTCCCCTCCCTCTCCACCCCCACATTTCTTTCCCCTTGGTGCCAAACACAACACAAGAGGGAAAAACAAAAGTTATCATCACAATCTGCCGTGATGGCTAGGCTCTCCTTCTCGCATCACCCACACCCCAGGGCTTACCCTGAACCCCCTTTGCATGATGTTGTCACAGCTACAATTGGAAAGCACCCCACTGCTCCTGCACCCAGCATAGTCACGCTGCACAAGAGACTCTTGTCCCTTCCACTGGTATTAACCCCACAGAGCCCCAGGTCCAGCTAGGATGCACCTTATTTTTCTTTAGTACTGGGGTTCTCGTCCTCTCCTTCCTATCTCTCTTGGACTCCATCTGTGGGAGTGGACAGGGAAGTGTTACAGACACACAGACCCTCCCCCAGCTCTCTCTGCACCCTGGGCTCACACCTGGTTGTCTCCCCAATCCTTGGCGCTGTCCAGCATGCCTCCCCCCGCAGAAGTCATAGAATCATAGAATATCATGGTTGGAAGGGACCTCAGGAGGTATCTAGCCCAACCCCCTGCTCAAATCAGGACCAATTCCCAACTAAAGCATCCCAGCCAGGGCTTTGTCAAGCCTGACCTTAAAAACCTCTAAGGAAGGAGATTCCACCACCTCCCTAGGGAACCCATTCCAGTGCTTCACCACTCTGTGAGTGAAAAAGTTTTTTCCTGATATCCAACCTAAACCTCCCACACTGCAACTTGAGACCATTACTCCTTGTTCTGTCATTGGGTACCACTGAGAACAGTCTAGATCCATCCTCTCTGGAACCCCCTTTCAGGTAGTTGAAAGCAGCTATCAAATCCCCTGCTCATTCATCTCTTCTGCAGACTAAACAATCCCAGTTTCCTCAGCCTCTCCTCATAAGTCATGTGCTCCAGCCCCCTAATCATTTTTGTTGCTCTCCGCTGGACTCTTTCCAATTTTTTCACATCCTTCTTGTACTGTGGGGCCCAAAACTGGACACAGTACTCCAGATGAGGCCTCACCAATGTCAAATAGAGGGGAATGATCACATCCCTCGATCTGCTGGCTATGCCCCTATTTATACAGCCCAAAGTGCCATTAGCCTTCTTGGCAACAAGGCCACACTGTCGACTCATATCCAACTTCTCGTCCACTGTAACTCCTAGGTCCTTTTCTGCAGAACTGCTTCCTAGCCATTCGGTCTCTAGTCTGTAACAGTGAATGGGATTCTTCCGTCCTAAGTGCAGGACTCTGCACTTCTCCTTGTTGAACCTCATCAGGTTTCTTTATCTAGGTCCCTCTGTATCCTATCCCTACCCTCCACTGTATCTACCACTCCTCCAAGTTTAGTGTCATCAGCAAACTTGCTGAGAGTGCAGTCCATGCCATCCTCCAGATCGTTAATGAAGATATTGAACAAAACCGGCCCCAGCACCGACTCTTGGGGCACTCCACTTGAAACGGGCTGCCAACTAGACATGGAGCCGTTGATCACTACCTGTTGAGCCTGACGATCTAGCCAGATTTCTATCCACCTTATAGTCCAATCATCCAGCCCACAGTTCTTTAACTTGCTGGCAAGAATACTGTGGGAGACCATATCAAAAGTTTTGCTAGAGTCAAGGAATAACACATCCACTGCTTTCCCCTCACCCACAGACCCAGTTATCTCCTCATAGAAGGCAATTAGGTTAGTCAGGCATGACTTGCCCTTGGTGAATCCATGCTGGCTGTTCCTGATCACTTTCCTCGCCTCTAAGTGCTTCAGAATTGATTCCTTGAGGACCTGCTCCATGATTTTTCCAGGGACTGAGGTGAGGCTGACTGGCCTGTAGTTCCCTGGATCCTCCTCCTTCCCTTTTTTAAAGATGGGCACTATAGTAGCCTTTTTCCAGTCATCCAGGACCTCCCCCATTCACCATGAGTTTTCAAAGATAATGGCCAATGGCTCTGCAATCACATCCAGCAACTCCTTTAGCACCCTTGGATGCAGCGCATCCAGCCCCATGGACTTGTGCTCTTCCAATTTTTCTAAAAAGTCCCGAACCACTTCTTTCTCCACAGAGGGCTGGTCACCTTCTCTCCATACTGTGCTGCCCAGTGCAGCAGTCTGGGAGTTGACCTTGTTTGTGGAGACAGAGGCAAAAAAATCATTCAGTACATTAGCTTTTTCCACATCCTCTGTCACTAGGTTGCCTCCCTCATTCAGGAAGGAGCCCACACTTTCCTTGACTTTCTTCTTGTTGCTAACATACCTGAAGAAATCCTTCTTGTTACTCTTAACATCCCTTGCTAGTTGCAACTCCAAGTGTGATTTGGACTTCCTGATTTCACTCCTACATGCCTGAGCAATATTTTTATAGTCCTCCCTGGTCAATTGTCCAATCTTCCACTTTTTTTAAGCTTCTTTTTTGCGTTTAAGATCAGCAAGGATTTCACTGTTAAGCCAAGCTGGTTGCCTGCCATATTTACTATTCTTTCTACAGATCAGGATGGTTTTTTTCCTGCAATCTCAATAAGGATTCTTTAAAATACAGCCAGCTCTCCTGGACTCCTCTCCCCCTCATGTTATTCTCCCAGGGGATCCTGCCCATCAGCTTCCTGAGGGAGTCAAAGTCTGCTTTTCTGAAGTCCAGGGTCTGTATTCTGCTGCTCTCCTTTTTTCCTTGTGTCAGGATCCTGAACTCGACCATGTCATGGTCACTGCATCCCAGGTTCCCATCCACTTTTGCTTCCCCTACTAACTCTTCTCTGTTTATGAGCAGCAGGTCAAGAACAGCTTTGCCCCTAGTTGGTTCCTCCAGCACTTGCACCAGGAACTTGTCCCCTACACTTTCCAGAAACTTCCTGGATTGTCTGTGCACTGCTGTATTGCTCTCCCAGCAGATATCAGGGTGATTAAAGTCTACCATGAGAACAAGGGCCTGCGATCTAGTAACTTCTGCTAGTTGCCGGAAGAAAGCCTTGTCCACCTCATCCCCCTGGTCTGGTGGTCTATAGCAGACTACCACCACGACATCACCCTTGTTGCTCACACTTCTAAACTTAATCCAGAGACTCTCAGGTTTTTCTGCAGTTTCATACTGGAGCTCTGAGCAGTCATACTGCTCTCTTACATACAATGCAACTCCCCCATCTTTTCTGCCCTGCCTGTCCTTCCTGAACAGTTTATATCCATCCATGACAGTACGCCAGACATGTGAGTTATCCCACCAAGTCTCTGTTAGTCCAAGTCACCTGGTCTCATCTTAGACTCCATCTTCATATTGCTCTTCTCCTTCCCAGAACTCCGGCTCTGCTCCTCAGACCTGTCTGTTGTGTATTTGGTTGTCATGGGTTTTGTTACTATGGCAACTGAGTTAGACTATTAAGGGATAGCTCAGCCTGTTTCAACCGGCTGAGTGAGCTCTCTGTATATCTGTAAATAAAATGGAGGTTTTGGTTAGCGGCCTGCTCTCTGGCCTCAGGTGATTGCTTCCTACACCGGCTGCCCCAAGGATATAACACTGGCGACGAGGATGGGATTCCGGTGCTGCTCCAGTAACAGAAGGAAGTAGAAGTTAAGGTAAAGAACAAACAAACAAAAAAGCTGCTTGTTTGCACTGACTGTGAAAGTGAAACTAAAAATCATGGCTACTCTGACCAGGCCCCTGGAGCCTTTTGATGAGAATACAGAGCAGTGGCATGTGTATACTGAGCGTTTTGAGCTTTTTGGTATTGCAAATGACATTACAGAAGCGAAGAAGGTGCCAATATTCTTAACTGTTGTAGGGGCTAAAACCTACTCTCTGCTACGCAGCTTACTACACCCTGTTAAGCCTGAGACTAAATCTTACAGTGACATTGTGGAAATCCTGGGGTCTCATTTCTCCCCAAAACCACTGGTAATTGCTGAAAGATATAGGTTCCACAAAAGAGACCAAAAGGAAGATGAAACAGTTGTACAATTTGTAGCCATTTTAAAAAAGCTAGCAGAACACTGTGAATTTAAAGAGATGTTAAATGATGCCCTGCGTGACAGGTTAGTGTGTGGCCTCTGCAGTGAAGCTATACGGAAGCGCCTACTGACAGAGGCTCAGCTTACATTACAGAAGGCTGTTGATATTGCTGTCTCCATGGAACTGGCTACAAGGGAGGCACAATACATCGGTGTATCCCCTAGGGTGCAAAAAGTGTCACAAGAACTGACCCACAAAACGGTGCAGAGTCAAGAATGTTACCGCTGTGGTAAGCTGGGTCACCAGGCATCAGAACGCTGGTATAAGGACCTGGTGTGTCGACACTGTGGCAAAAAGGGACACATTGAGTATGCCTGTAAACAAAAGAAAAAGAGGCCTGTGGTCTGGCCGACAAAAAGAGGAACCTTGCATACCCTAGAGCAGACCCAGGATGATCAAGGTGACACCTCCTCACAAGAGGAAGTGCCACTGCATGTTTTGTCTTTGGCAGCGGGCTCACATTAATACTGGGTAACCCCCTTATTGGAGGGCAAACCTATACGCATGGAACTAGACACCGGTGCAGCTGTCTCACTGGTTCCTGAGACTGTGTATAAGGAAAAGCTACAGCATCTTCCGCTTAAGGCAACAAAAACTGTTCTGAAGACGTATACAGGTGAAGCTGTGCCCATGTTGGGCACTATTGATGTTAAGGTGGAGCTCAATGGACAGGCGGCTAAATTGCCACTGTTTGTGGTGAGAGGTGACTACCCAGCCTTAATGGGTAGGTCTTGGCTTGGGAAGATTCAGCTGAACTGGGCAGAAGTGCACCGGATGACTAAAGAAGAAACCAGTCTAACCCCTATACTAAGGAAACATGCTGCTGTTTTTGGAGATGATTTGGGAAGTATGAAGGGAATCACTGTGACATTGAACATTAAACCTGGCAGTCCACCAAAATATCTGAAAGCCCGAACTGTGCCATATGCCATCAGGCCAAAAGTTGAAGCAGACCTGGAGCGCCTGGTCACCAATGGAGTCCTAATACCAGTTACCCATAGCTCATGGGCCACTCCTATCGTTCCAATAGTGAAGAAAGATGGCTCTCTCCGGATTTGCGGTGATTTTAAAGTCACTGTCAACCCAGTGTTGTGTGCAGAGCAATACCGCTTCCCCGCATCGATGACCTCTTCGCAGGCCTGGCTGGGGGACAAAAGTTCAGTAAGATTGATCTGAGTCAAGCATATTTACAGATGCACGTCGATGAAAAGTCCCAAGAGCTGTTGACTATTGTGACTCATAAGGGGCTTTATCGATACTGTCGCCTACCCTTCGGAATTATACTTCCAGAGCTAAATGGGTCCCGGCCACAGTCATCACTCAAACAGGACCTGTTTCCTATACAGTCTGGACTGCAGAGAATCTTACCTGGCGGCAACATGTAGATCAGCTGTTGCCAGGTCATGCCAGTCTTCAGGACCCATCTGCAGTTGAGGGGTCTGACTTCACCCCTCCTGGTGAGACACCGAATCATGAGTCACCTGTTCCTGACTGTTCTCCTCCATTACTGCCTGCAGCTGAGATACCCCTTTGCCCAGCACGAGCTGATACCACCTCCTCACCTATTCGTGCTGCGGACCCTGAGCCCCTAGTACTTTCGGGTGCAACAACACCAGAAGTTCGCCGTAATCCACCTAGAGACAGAAGGCCTCCTCATCGGCTGGATCTTTAGTTAGGGCGAACCCACGGTTATGGGGCAAAATAATCCCCAGGGTTTAGCCGGGAATGGAGGCAGTCTACCTTCCTTCTCTAGTTTAGTGTGTGTTTTATTTAGGGGATGTTCTTATTAGGGGGGGAGGAATATGTTGTGTATTTGGTTGTCATGGGTTTTGTTACTATGGCAACTGAGTTAGACTATTAAGGGATAGCTCAGCCGGTTTCAACCGGCTGAGTGAGCTCTCTGTATATCTGTAAATAAAATGGAGGTTTTGGTTAGCTGCCTGCTCTCTGGCCTCAAGTGATTGCTTCCTACACCGGCTGCCCCAAGGATATAACACTGTCTGTCCTCAGCTCTGCAGGCAGAGGGGAAGGGGCATCGTGGGAACACACACGCCCCATTCCAGACACCACATGGCATCCACAGGGCTACCAAACCGTGTCACCTTTGGCCAAAAACCACACCCCACTCCAAGGGAGCAAAATGCCTTTGTGAGCCCAGCACACACACCCACACCAAGCCCAGCCAAACTGGGAGCTTGCCCCCGCTTCCCTGGGCTCACGGATGGAGAAGTTTGGTGGGTAGTGGGGCCCCGAGGGCCTGGCTCAGTGTGTGAATGAGTGACTGGTATATATGAGGGGGGCCGGAGTGTGGGGTTGGGAGTCCAGGAGGACCCAAGGGAAGGGACTAGGGGGATTAGGGGTAGAGGAGGGTAGGGTTACCAAGGTGCACTGTGGGAATGGGGGATTTAGAGACCCCAGAGAGGATGGGTGGGGTGGGTTGAAGGGCCCCACGGGGGCTGAAAAGGGGACCCTGGCAGGTTGGGGGGAGCAGAGAGTGGAGATGAGGGACTCACACACTGGGGATGGAGGGGGCCGTGGGGTGACAGGGACATGGGACCCAGCCCTGGAGAAATGGGTTGGAGTTGATGGGGGCGGGGTGGGAGGACGACACTCGGGGAGGCAGCACATTGACAGGGCAAAGGAAAAGGCCACAGAGAGAAGACAGGGTGGGGGAGGGTGCGCTGGGGATGAGGGGGAGGCTGGGGGGTGAACTACGGGGAGTTTGGGTAGCAGGACTGAGGGGTTCCCAGGGGGGCAGGGCAGGGCAGGGCTGGGGGAGGGGGTGGATGGGGGGCTTGAAGGGACCCAGGGACAGGGCAGGTTGGGGGGTTGAGGGGGATGTCAGGGCCCTTTTCTGGAGGGCCAAAATCTCAGTATTCTAGTAGCTTGTTTGCTGACCAGATGTATTTATTATTTGCAGGTTCTTTGTGCTGCTACTTATGGGCAGTTTCCTCCTTCCCTCCCCCATCAGCTAGGTAATTTGCATTCACACAGAGGCTTTCTTGGCTTGCCTCTGGATCCAATGCTATCAGCAGCTCAGAGACTGTTTTAAAAGGGACAGGTTCCACTTCCTCCAGAGTTCCGATTACTTTTCACTTTCATCTCCTGCTCCGAAACACACAGAGATCTGAAAAAGAAAGCACAATCTATTCTGGCTCCTGTTGGAGCCCTAACAGGATTTTAATGAAGTACCATGTTTTGTTTGCATTTCTTTTACCCCTTCTCCAATATACACTGCACATGTCCTGGGAAATCATTTAACCTCCATTATATCAGCCATATTAATTTTACACAAGCTGTGACTGCCTCCCCATGCCCACAGAGTTTTCATGCACCCCCAAAGTGACAGTCAGATCCCCCAGAGCCACCCCAAGGCTCAGTGTGCCAATCATTGCTCCCCTTTTCCTTTTCCTGTGCGCACACAATTCTATTTGGTCTAACATCCCTTGCACTGTGATTACTCTTTTTACACAACTGTACCCCGATTACCAGGGGCGGCTCCAGACCCCAGGACGCCAAGCATGTGCTTGGGGCGGCATGCCGCGGGGGGCGCTCTGCCGGTCGCCAGGACGGCGACAGGCGGCTCCGGTGGACCTCCCGCAGGCGTGCCTGCGGCGGGTCCGCTGGTCCCGCGCGGCTTCGGTGGAGCTGCTGGACCAGCGGACCCTCCGCAGGCATGTATGCGGGAGGTCCACCAGAGCCACGGGACCGGCAACCGGCAGAGCTCCCCCCGCGTCATGTCGCCGTGCTTGGGGCAGCTAAATGTCTAGAGCCGCCCCTGCTGATTACACTCCCATCTTGTACAACTAGAGACAGCCGGGGCAGCCAAGTTAAGTTCCACTAGAAACCCCTGACATTCCTTTAGTGATTTTGATTAAATTACCCACTAGTCAAATAATTTTGATCAGATTAATCCTCCGCTTGCTGCCTGCAGGCGTCCCCTATAGACCATTTCTGTGGGAAAAGGGCCCATCCCCCCTCAAAATACCTGTAAAGGCTTCTGGGGACAGAAGCATCCTGGTGGTAGTAGCCACTCTACCTGACCCCCCGATACAATTTAATTACCAAGCTTCCATCCAATATGACTGCACGGAGCTGCACATACAGTTACATTTATATAACTGGGTTCTATTATTAAACTAAAAACTTGCTTCTTGTAACACCACAACTGTCGCCTTTAACATCTTCACAACTGTTACCTGTACCATTTTCACACCTCCCAAACTTTTACTTTCCTCCAAGCCCTGTATTATCACTTTTTGCAAAAGGTATTTGTAACTTTTCCACTTACTTCTTTAAACCACTTACTCCTATATTTAGTTCTTTAAGGTGGTGCACTTTGTCCCTAATAACTCAGCCACCAACTACGATTATTGCCACACAGCTGCCGTAACCTGTGCTGTCTTTACCTTGAGACTGTTGAAAAGGCAGAAAACATTTGTCTCCATGGTTGCCCATGGATCTTTTACTCCAAATATTCCAGTGGAATACAGCAGACCTTCATCATACTTTGTCCCAAACAAAACAAAACGAACAACCCCCCAAAACATTTCACATCATTATCCAAAGTACCCTCCATTAAAGCTTCAGAAAAACAAAAGTGTGGAAAGGCAGGGGCAGGGCCGGCTCCAGGCACCAGCCTACCAAGCACGTGCTTGGGGCGGCACCTTGGGAGGGGGCGGCACTCGGGGTTTGTTTTTATTTTTTTTGTTTGGCCAGGCGGCGCTGGGGGGAGGCGGGTCTTAGGAGGCGTGGTGCCGTGTTGGCGGGGCTGGGACTTGGGCGGTGCTCGGCTGGGGCGGGGACTTGGGCGACGTGACGCTCGGGGGCGGGGATGTGGGCGGGGCAATGCTCAGGGTGGGGACTGGGCGGGGCGCCACTTGGGGGGCGGGGCTAGGGTGACGCTCGGGGGGGCGGGGCCTTGGGTGGCGTGATGCTCGGGGCACGGGGCCTTGGGCGGGGCGCCGCTCAGGGTGGGGACTGGGCGGGGCGCCGCTCAGGGTGGGGACTGGGCGGGGTGCCGCTCGGGGGGCGGGGCTTGGGTGATGCTCGGGGGCGGGGCCTTGGGCGGCATGACGCTCAGGGGCGGGGACGTGGGCGGGGCAATGCTCGTGGTGGGGACTGGGTGGGGCGCCGCTCGAGGGGCGGGGCTTGGGTGACGCTCGGGGGCGGGGCCTTGGGCGGCATGACGCACGGGGAGGGGACGTGGGCGGGGCAATGCTCAGGGTGGGGACTGGGCGGGGTGACGCTCGGGGGGCGGGGCTTGGGTGACGCTCGGGGGGCGGGGCCTTGGGCGGCATGACGCTCGGGGCGGGGACTTGTGCGGGGCAATGCTCAGGGTGGGGACTGGGCGGGGCGCCGCTCGGGGGGCGGGGCTTGGGTGCCGCTGGGGCGGGGCCTTGGGCAGCATGACACTCGGGGAGCGGGGACTTGGGCAGCATGACGCTCGGGGGGCGGGGACGTTGTCGGGGCAATGCTCAGGGTGGGGACTGGGTGGGGCGCCGCTCGAGGGGCGGGGCTTGGGTGCCGCTCGGGGGGCGGGGCCTTGGGCGGCATGACGCTCGGGGGGCGGGGACTTGGGCGGGGCAATGCTCAGGGTGGGGACTGGGCGGGGCGCCGCTCAGGGGGCGGGGCTTGGGTGACGCTCGGGGGGCGGGGCCTTGGGCGGTGTGACGCTCGGAGGGGGGGCGGCGCTCCTTGTTTTTGCTTGGGGCGCCAAAAATGTTAGAGCCGGCCCTGCTCGCTAGGCAGGTGTCACCCTTCTGCCTGGGGAAAAGGCAACACGCCCTCCACTCCCAGCTCTGTGTGGGCGGAGAGCCAATGAGAACTTCTATTAAATGGGAAAGAGAATCAAGCCTAAGTTTGGGAAAACCCCACAACCACATTCAAATCTACGCTCATCAGCAAACCCCCCACCCCAGAGTACACTGGGCAGTGCCCTTCGCCTCAGTTTCTCACCTTGCGGTGTGACAGGCCAATCCAATATTCCTTTAACAGACCCCTCCGCTCTTCTTCCCGCAACCCCCACTCCCCTTGGGCAGCAAAGCCCCAGGGGTGGAGGAGGGAGGGGAAGGCATCAAGAGAAACCTCAGCTTCTGCTGCCGGCACTCCCTCAACTGGCTCTCAGTTTGCCCTGTTCACTCTGCATCGCTGCCGCTCCACGGCATTGTCCTTCACCCTGCTGCTGAGAGCTCCTGTGTCACCACTTCCCCTGCTGTCACCTGCCCGTCTCCTGCAACCTCTGCGCGGCCACGTAGTGGGGGAACCTCGCTACAAGTGCAGACTGGGCAGCCTCTTTCATTGTAACACCATGGGCAGGGCGTGAACCGCCAGCTGGGGGAGACTAATGCCCTGCCCCGCCCCTTTCAACTGAGGCCCCACCCCTTCTGCGAACACCCCTGTGCCCAGCATACACCAGCCCTTAGATCCCTCTTGGTATTTCAATGCAGGCACTGACCTGTGAGAGGAAAACATCAGCTTACAAACACACAGACTGAATTCCCCACATTTAATCTCGCTGCACTTTCCAGAAAGTCACGAAATTCATTTAGGTCTTGCTAGGACAGAGAAAAAAATAAGTGACACTAAGTTTTTGGCTCAGTTAAATAAAATTATGTGTTTAATTAACATAGTAAAAATATGTCCTGATTCCACTAAATAACACCATAACATGAAATAAGAAGAGACAAAGCTTGTCGGTGACGACTAATTTCGCAAATGATCTTCCCATTATTAATTTCCACACCACCCCCATTGGAGGTCTGAGCACCTCCAGTGTCACTCCTCTGCATTCACCTTCCCCTTAGAATTGTTCTCGGACATTCCCAAATTTGGAAAATTGTGCAGTTCAGAATGTGAATAGTGACCCCGGCTCTTTCCTGCACCTGCTCTACACTGCTCCACAGCAGCTTCTCCTCCTGCAGAGTCACCCCAGCACTGCAGTGCAGCCGCCCAGGGTTTTGCAAAAATTAATAATACAGAGTTTGGAGGAAAGGAAACATTTGGGAGTTGTGGAAATAGTAAAAGGCAACAGTTGTGGTGTTACAAGAAGGGCAGTTTTTGGTTTAATAATAAAACCCAGTTATATAAATGTAACTGTATGTGCAGCTCTGTGCACTCACATTGAATGGAAGCTTAGTAAATAAATTATACAAGAGGGTCAGGTAAAGTGGCTACTACCACCACTGTGTTTTGTCCCAAGAAGCCTTTACAGACATTCTGAGGGGAAATAGGCCCTTTGCCCACAGAAATGGTCTATAGGGGATGGCTGCAGGCAGCAGGCGGAGAGATAATCTCATCAAAATGATTTGACTCCTGGGTAATGTAAGCAAAATCACTAAAGGAATGTCCGGGGTTTCTATTGGCACTTAACGTGCCTGACCCTGGATGTCTCTGGTTGTACAAGATGGACGTGTAATCGGGGTACAGTTGTGTAAAAAAAAATTATTGCAGTGCAAGGGATGTTAGACAAAACAAAATTTTGTGTGTAATTGTGTAAGGTTTTAAAAACCTAAACTGAGACTTATGGTTTGTAATATAATGTTATGAAGGTTAAACTATGGAAGGAATGTGCGTTTTCCCAGAACGTGTGCAGTGTATATTGGAGAAGGGGTAAAAGAAATGCAAACAAAACATGGTACTTAATTCAAACCCTATTAGGGCTCCAAAGGGAGCCACAATAGGTTGTGGTTTCTTTTTCAGATCTGTGTGTTTTGAAGAAGAAGATGAAAGTGGAAAGTAATCAGAACTCGGGTGGAAGTTGATTGTGTCCCTTTTAAGACAGTCTCTGAGCTGCTGATGGCTTTGGATCCAAAAGCAAGCCCGAAAGCCGGGGTGAATGCAAATGACCTAGCTGATGGGGGAAGGAGAGAACTGCCCATCAGTGGCAGCACAAAGGAGCTGCAAATAATAAATACATCTGGTCAGCAAACAAGCTACTGGAAGACTCAGATTGTGGCCCTCCAGGAAAGGGAGGTGAAAGAACAAGTCAAGCCTGAAAATAAGGGGGACAGCTAACCCTAAGGAGTGTGTGTTTCTGTGAGTATGTACAGTGCTAAAGCTAAATCTAAAGCTGTCTCTCAGCTATTACCTGAGAATAAACTTAAAGCTTGGTACAGCAGAGAAACTATTGCAAACTGGGTCTGTTGTACCAGAGGGGAAACTGAGGCACACCACCTCATGAATTTCATAAATGATCAGCGAGTGGGTAATTCACTATCTGACTATAGAACCAAATAAGGACAGCCTGGAGGGAATTCTTCTGTTTTTCCTGCAATGAGCAAGGACATTTGTAAAAGGAAGTGGTATTATTATTATTAAGCACTAATCTGTCCCCACCGGGAGTGTGTGTTGAAATTGTTTCTTTTGTTTTTCAGACACTCTACAAGGAAGCTGGTGCCAGCAAAAGACTAACCCATAATACCATGAATCTATGTTTTGTGCTGTTTGTGGTGTTTGTCTTGTTGTTAGCATTGTTGTGTTTCAATGGACAGAAAACTTCATGACGTGGGTGGGGATGGCTTCAAAAGGCTGACCTGGGGGAAGATGTGTATGGAAATTCAAAATGCTCGACTAGGAGGCCAGCACCTGTGTATCTGGAAGTGAATCAGCAGCTAAGGTGGGCCCCACAAGCCCTATGGGAATAATGAGAAGGGGATTTGCTCGCTGGGAATCAATGGAGGGGTGTGTAAATCCAGAGAAGATGTCTGACTGTGCCCCTCCCTGATGGCCATGGAGGAGCACACCCAATGGCCCATGGCAAGGGGTGGACAATTGGGTGTACTGTGTATGAGGTGTTTTGCTGGAAATGTACATATTACTGGGGGCACAATTACACCAGCCCCTAACCAAATTCCACACTACACACTGCTCTCTGGGCTTTGGCGCACAGATAGATCTGTGAATCTTACTGCTGTGAATAATCGAACCAGCGCATACAGCCTGATTCCACACCACGTGGTTAAGTTCGTTTGGACAATAACCCATTTCTCTGTGGACATTCAGTGGACTTATGATATGGACAAAAGCACAAAAACCTGCAACGGCAGCGTATTGCAACTGCCAGCAACTGGACGTGTTAAGAGCTTGACCCCGTCAAAGGAGGAGAGGTGGTGTTTCGGTGGTGGCCAGGATGTTGGACCATGCTGCAGTAGTCAGGTGTCTCGGTGTTGCTGTGGATTATTACAGCGGCTGGTGTATTGCTAAGTATACTTGTGATACGTTGCCTATGGAAATAATCTAGAAGTAATAGAGTAAGCCCCTCCCCTGTACTAGACAACCTGGACCCAACCTTCTCGGGCCCACTATAGTGGGAAGTCTGGAACGCTAATTGGAACAGGTGTGGCAGGCCCGTATGAGAGAAGGTGCAGGGCACTGTACTACGCAAGGGGCAGTGGAACAAATGGAATATCGACACCTTCCACCTTGATGCCTGGCCCTATCAGGAAATGTGTCACCATATGTCCTATGTTTTGCTAAGGGGGAGAATGGGAACAGGGACACAGGCAAGGCTCTGTGGTGTCAGGGCTGGGATGGGGACACTGAGGAAGGAAACTGGAATCATTGCTTGCTGGAAGTTCAACCCAATAAACATCTAATTGTTTGCACCTTGGGACATTGGGTATTGCTGCTCTGTGTGTATGCAAGAAGGACCCGGTAATGGGAGGGTGAAGGGATAAACCCTCTAACACTAACTAACATCTAACACCCATTTGAACCTCTTCTTTTCACACTGTTGCTCATTCTCAGGGGGGCTTCTTTGTCTCCAGACAGATCCATTCTCTTTCAGGACGGCCTTGCTCTTTCCGTCTGTTTCACTCACTGAGGTGTCCGAGTAAACACTCCCCTTCCCTCTAGTCTCAGACAAACACTAGTATTAACTGTTTGCTACTGAGGGGTTTAGAAAGCATTTGTCAAGATGCCATTTCTGGGGGATTGTTCCCAAGATCCAGTATTTTGTGTTCAAACATCTCCCAGCTTCCTTGGTGAAAATAAGGCCAAGGTTTCCTTGCAATATACAGGAAGAAGGCAGTTTTTCACCCCAGATGGGACTTGAACCCACAATCTCTGACTTAGAAAGCCATTGCCTTGTCCATTAGGCCACTGATGAGTGAATGGAAATTCCATCTCTGAAATGCATAGCTCTCATATTAACTTGGAAGCCAAATACCCTCTTTCTGCACCTTACAGAAATGTCTGCATCCCCTGGCAGCGAGGGTACTGGGCCAGTCGCTTACAGAGCTGAGCACCACCTTCCTGCCAGCCATCTTTAGAGAAGAAGGCTCTTTCCCCTGACAGCCACACAGAGCTGCCTAGCATCCCGAGAGCCTCCCTCGTGCTCTCCCGCAGCAGCCGCCTGCCGCTGTGGGTGGGAAAAGGGCGCCAGGAAGCACTGCAGCCTCATTCCGGGACAGGAGGCCCTCACCACACCCAGGCCTGTCTCTTGCCTTCAGCCCAGGCAGCCAGAGGTGCCGGGGAGCTCCCTGGCAGGCCACCACCTCAGCCAGGAAATAAGGAAAAGGGGATGAATGAAGAAGTCAGGAAATAACAAGGAAATGAAGAGGTTTGTCGAACGGGTTTCTGCCCGATTTACCATCTTCTCAGCTACCGCTCAAAGTTAAAGACCTAAAGTCGACCTATCGGCATAAGTACAGATGGTTGGATGGGAATTAAAAGGAGCTGCTGTCACAAGTGCTAGGTGCCTGCAAGCAGCATGCAGACCGTTTAAAAACGCCGCAATTAGAGGCTCAGATGAAATGTTTGACCTCAATCAGAAACGACAATAGGACGACCAGCAGAACGCCAATTCTAGGTAAACGGTCGAGTAATGGAGGCTGTTAGAGGCAAAAAGTCATTCCTCAAAATTTGGAAATCAGATCCTAGTGAGGATAGTAGGAAGGTGCACAAACTCTGGCCTGTTAAGTGTCAAAGTGTAACAAGTCAGGCCAAGAAAGAATCTGAGAAGCAACATGCTAAAGACACAAAAGCTAACCATAAATCCGGTCAATGCGAGTCCTGGTCTGTCCCCGCAGAAAGGTGAACCCCCTCTGTGGCTGGTGTGAGCTCCTCTAAGCTGACCTCACTACAGACCTGTGCCAGGTAGTGCTCATTGTAAAAACGTTTCCTCTGAAGGTTGGGAAAACGGGACCAGCGGTGCTCAGGCCGGCTGACACAATTAAAATCCCCACCCCCGCAACAACAAACATCATGCAGTCCAGAGGAAGGGAGCCTTTGATCTTCCCTCTCATGCCTTAACTGGGGACCATACACACTAATATAGCAGTAACCAGTGCCACAGAGCACAAAGCCCACCAGTAATGCCCTCCCTGGTCAGAGCTCCCCCACCTTCTGTACTCGCACCGCGAATGTGAAAAACAAGACTCCAGCCCCATTATTCTTCCCTGGCCAGGAGGCCCTTCCTCCAATCACCCTCTGCCTATTGAGCTACCCTAGAGTTGTTAATGTGCATTTCCTGAACACCCACCATGTCCAAGTCCAGCTGCTCCAAGGCACTGAACATCAAGTACCTCCTCCTGGGCCCCCAAATCCCTGCCACCTTCCACATGGCCATTTTTACAGATGCCCCTTCCAGGGTACTGCCATTGCTCAGCTGCGCAGAGGAGTTTTCATCCCCAATCCCTGCCTGTCACTGCCCAGCAGCCCTCTGGCACCATTCCTGAGGCTCACCCTGCCTTGCTCTCTTCCTGCCATCTCTCATCCTTAAAGGTCAGGTGGGCCAACTAGAGGCAGAAGCCCACTCTATGTTTTCCTACTGCAGAGCCCAAGCTCAGAGACTCACCTTCAGTGCCACCCAGAGGGGAGGCAAGTGGGGCAATTTGCCCCAGGCCCCACAGTGGCCCCATGAGAATACAGTATTGCAACTTTTTTTTAATGGAAGGGGCCCGCAAAATTGCTTTGCTCTAGGCCAGCCCTGCTCACCTTGGGTGCAGGCACCGCTGTGCTGTCAGAGAACAAGCTGCCCCTGCACAAAGAAGATGAAAGAACCTACCAAAGCCTGGGATTGAACCAGGGACCTATAGATTTTCAGTCTAAGGCTCTCCCAACTGAGCTACTTTGGCAGCAGTGTAAGCAGCCTGATGCTTCTCTGTCTGGGAGGTTTTTGCAGCAGTTGCACACAAAAAGGACGTCATTGTGAGCTGTCCATGAAGACAAGACCTGCTTTTGCCTGCCTTGCTCAGCTTGACTTGCTGCCTCACCCTGTTCCTGCCTTAGTGCCCGGGTTGACCTGGTGGTGGAAGGGGACTGGGGGCCAGTGGCACGGGGAGGAAGTTGAGCTGGACCCTGAGCTAGACTAGACCCTGGCAGTGAGAGTCTGGCCACCACTTGCCGCCCCACCCTGTTGTCCTGGCTTCCCCCACTGGGCGTCATTTCGGGAGGGAAGTGGGGCTTCTGCCTCCCCTCCCCGATTTTCACACCACAGAGGAGTGCGAACAGGAAAACGAACGGCTGCCCCACACCCCCACCGGAGGAACCCGGCGCCCTTAGCTGTGGGGAGTAAGAAGTGGCTGTTGGCTGACAGGGCCTGTCCCGAGGAGCTGGAACAGCAGCTGCCGCCCTCGGCTCCAGGCTGTGGGAAATGCTCATTGCCTGGCTGCATGGGCGGATGCTGCTCCCTGCTCTGTATTGCTCTGTCAACCCCCGTCTTCACTGAGCCAGTCTGGTGAGGTCCCAAGTGCCCCCTCCGGCCTGGCAACTGAGAGTCTGTGCAGACCTCAGCCCCCCTGCCAGCCCCACAGGCAGCAGCAGCGCCAGCCCCCCAGCACCACAGGGGCACTCAATGCACTTCCTGTGGGGAAATGGCTCCTTGGCGTCCAGCTGCTAGAGTGAGAGGCAGGGGAGAGCAGTGTCTGGCTCACCATGGGGGAGAGAAGAGACCTGGTGAGTGCGGATCTCCCTCAGTCTCCCCCACAAGGCTGGTCAGTTGTATTGTCACTGTGATAGTCAGTGCTTCCCTTCAGGGCCGGCCCTAGAGGGATCCAGGGTCTGGGACAAATCCCCCCTTTCCTCCCCAGGCCCTGCCCCCACTCCACCCCTTCCCCCAAGCCCCCACCCCTGTCCCCTCCTGCCCCATTCCTCTCCCTCCCGCACCTCTTCCTCCCCACCCAGCGCCTCCTGCACCCCACTGAACAGCTGATCACTGGCAAGTGGGAGGTGCTGAAGGGGAAGAGGAGGAGCCTGTCAGCAAGGCCTGTTGTGGGGTGGTGGGGAGCTGGCTGCCAGTGGGCGCTGAGCACCTATTTTTTCTCTGTTGGTTCTGCAGCCCCGTAGCTCCCATGGAGTCGCTGACTCAGCTCCTTTCACACTCTACAGAGAGGAGCAGACCCAGGGCTATGGCTGGTCTATGGGGCACTAGGTGAGTGGCAGAGGCTTCAGGCGCTGAGAGTTTGCCTGACCCCTCAGGGACACAGTGTGAGGGGGTGTCCCAGGCATCTCTATGGAAGGAGCAGAACAGGATTTACTTGGGGCGGGGAGAGAACTGAGAGTGTCTCAGGGGGTTGCACAGAGGTATTGCCCGGGTTAGGGACTGGCAAAAACACAGACCTCGCTGTGAGCAGGATTTGAACCTGCGCAGGGGAACCCTATTGGATTTCAACTCCAATGTCTTAACCACTTGGCCATCACAGCTGTGAGCAAAAAACTGCCCCAATGACAGAGAAACTGGTAAATAATCCCAATGCCCAGGTGTCAAGTCACAAGGCGTATCTGCCTTCTCTCCATGGGGCGATTGTAGAGCTGATGGTCCTTAATGGGCCATCAAGCAGGCTAGGCAGAACTGACACCAACTTGTCCGGGGTGTTCCCAGAAGCAGAGCACAAGTTTGAAATACAGGCAGCATAGAGCCAATATTTATAACGTCAACTACAAAAATGATACACATCTAGAGATAGCATCATTATAATCAGGCAATCAGAACCTCTCCATAGACCTCTTACACGACAACCTTTCTACAATATTCACTGCAAATATAGAACAGTGGTCGCAACAGTGATCTATACAATTACAGATTATGTCAATAACGTCACAGGAGGTGACACGGCATCAGTGAGACTGATACTGGAATACTGCCTCCAATTTTGGTGTCTTCGTTTGAAAAAGATGTTGTGAAATTGGAGTTGGGGCAGCAAAGAGCCACCTAATGTTCTGAGGACTGGAAAAAATACCTTCTAGTGAGCTATTGAAAGAGCTCAACCTGATTAGCTTATCAAAAGAAGATTGAAAGGTGACTTCATTGAAGTGCCTTAATAGACAGAAATGATTGGGTATTTAAGGGCTCTTTAATCGAGCAGAGAAAGGCATAAGATGACCCAATGGCTGCAAGGTGAAAAGAGACAAATTCATATTACAACTAAGGCACAAAAATTCAACAGCGAGGATGATTCATCATAGGAACAAGCTACCAAGGAAAGTGGTGCATTCTCCATCTCTTGATGTCATTTAATGAAGACTAGATGCCTTTCTGGAATGTGTTTGCCCCCAAAGTAGCTCTTGTGTCATACAGGAGGCCTGTGATATGCAGGGGGTCAGATTAGATGCTCTAATGGTCTCTTCTGGCCATAAAGTCGACTAATTTCTAAAAAACTGAGTGCAGCATTGGGAGCAGCGTCTGATGTTTCCCTGTCTAGCCGGCTTGCTGCCTAGAACGAACGCTCCTTGAGTGGGGTGATCCACAGGGAGTAGCTCAAACCTGCAAAGTGCCTAGGGAGGGGCAGGATATTGGCACAGCAAGGGAGGGGTGTGGCAGTGACATCAGAAAGGCCTTTGGCAGGACCTCAACCTATTGGTCCAAGGTGGTGGGGAGGTGGTGACCTCACAGAGAGATACTGACATCAGCCAGGCAGGAGAGGGGCGAGGGGCCAGGGAGACCTCAGAGACCCCTGTGGCTTTGCTCCAGCAAATCTCCTTCTCCAGGTCTCTCTCTGAGGACTGAGAGAGTATTCGGGTTCACGGACATGAGCGCCAGGAGGAACCTCTTTCGAGTTTTCTCCTTCCCTTTTAGTGATTTTACTAGAAAACAGCCGTCCCTGTTTAGAAGGTAAGAGCCTCCTCCAGGTTTGAAAGCTGTTCAGTCTGATCCATCTGTTGCGGGGGAGTGCTCTGCAGCTCCCACTGTGGGAGGTCCACCCAAAAATGTGGGGCTGAAATAGTGCTCGGGCAGTGATCCCCACCAATGACCTGGGCCATCCTTTGGGCTCTCTGGTGAGAACCCTCAGCCTCCCGTCCTCAGTCTCGACCCTGATTGGCTGAGCAGGGGGTTATTGACAGGGAGGAGACTCAGGTCCTTGTTGGTCTCTTTTAAGAACAAGTAAATAAGTCAGAACCAGTTCTGTGTTTGATGAATTTTGCTGCTTCTCTGCATTAATGGTCTCTGAGCAGTTCATGATTCTCTCTAACACTGCAGTTCTCCTCAAATACTTGCTGAATAATTACTGTCACTGTTGTTGGTCTGGAGCTCATCTGAGAGCACTTTATTCAGGTCATTCAATGACTGAAATTCAAGATCTGATGGTTAGTTTGTAAAAGCAGCAAAGAGTCCTGTGACACCTTGTGGACTAGCAGATGTTTTGGAGCATGAGCTTTCGTGAGTGAGTACCCACTTCGTCGGATGCTTGTAGTGGAAAATTCCAGGGGCAGGTATATTGAAAATCAGGGCTCTTGGGTCCTATTCCCAACTCTGCCACTGACTGGCTGTGTGACCTAAGACAAGTCAATTCTCCTTTCTCAGCCTTAGCTTCTCCCTCTTTCGAGTAGGGATAATAATGATCCACTCCTGCCTACCTCACGGTGCGTGGAGGCAGGGCCGGCTCTAGGTGTTTTGCCGCCCCAAGGAAAAAAAAATTGGCTGCCCCCACCCCAGCCCTGGGCTCCCCACCATAACCCTTGGTGCCTGAGCCCTGGGCTCTGCCCCCCCCCACCCGCACCCCCCTGCTGCCCCAGCCCTGGGCTCTCCTCCACACACACACCATGCTGTCTCAGCTCTGGGCTCCCCCTTCCCCACCAGTGCTCCCCCACCCACACACCGTCTGCTGCCCCAGCCCTGGGCTCCCCCCACACCTGCACCCTCCTTCCACCCCAGCCCTGGGCCACTGGTAACTTGCTCCCAGGGCGGGTCATTCAGCAGGAATTTTGGATGTGCACAGAACACAGACAGGACTGGTTCCCGCATGGTTACAGAACTGCAGTAAAGTGGAACAATTTTCAGCTTGTGTGATTGGAGGAGATCTGGATGCATATTATAAGACTGTCCTCCATAAATGAGGAAAAGTTGAGGTGTCTTTATTATTATTTGTTTCTATGGGGAATTTGCCAGTGCAATATCACTGTCTTCCTTTTAAACAAACAAAACTAGAAAAAAAATGGCAATCACTGTTGTAAATAGCAATTCCAGTCCTAAAAACCACTGGGAAGCATTTCTTGCTCAGTTTTATCTAGTAGGATGCCCCTGGAACAATGGGAGAGAGAAACCTGCATCCCTGAAAGTGCAGCCATGGAGACACCACACAGCAGCCTTGCCTAGCAGGGGCAGGGGGGCGAGAAGGGACGTCATCCGAGCTCCCTGCATCCAGGTCACTTTCCTCAGCCGGGCTGCGTCAGGGGAGGGCAGAGAGCAGCAGCTTCTGATGCTCCCCTCACAGCCCAGCTCAGGTGGGGAAAGTGACCAGGACGCATGGGGCACATAGTGTTGCTCCTCGCTCCCCCCACCCTCTGTGGGGCCATGGAGGAGCATTGGGGCAGGGGAGAGCAGTGAGCACCTTTGCACGGCCACACGGTGCCCTTTGACCCCCTGGAGCCCTGGGCGGCTGCCGGGGGCCCTACCCCTAAGGCCGACCAGGCTCCCCAGCACGAAGAGCAGAGACACAGGGAGACTGGCCACCCACTGAGCAGAGGTAGCCTGGGCGGCTCGTAATGGAGGCTCGGGGGGGCTCAGCCTCCCCAAACCTTGCGTTGCCAAGGGGACAGTGGGGCCCATGACTAGGGGCCCTGGCCAAATTGGGCCCCCCTGGGAAAGTCTCCCCCATGTCAGCCCCAGGGCTGGAGGAGCTCCCACTCCCTGCTACGGCCCGGGGGCTGCAGCAGGGCACAGAGCTTCTCTGGTCTCGGGGCCGCAGCGGGGCTGGGGTAAAGGAGTGACTGGGTGGGGCCAGTGGGGGAAGGGGTGGAACAGAGGTGACAGTGGATGGGGCCGTGCGTGGAAGGGGTGGAAGGGGGCGGAGCCACAGATAGAAGTGGGGGGGGGGGCAGGGTTCCGGTGCTGGGGCCCCCGCACTTGTTCTCCCTTTCCCTGGGCTTTGGCATCACTAGCCCCTGCTTAGCGAGTAGGGGTCAGTGGTCCCCAAAATGTGGGGTGTGACTCCTAGGGGGACACAGAGGAAGATTGATGGGGGCACCTCAGGGCCCGAGCCAGACCCCATGGAGGGCAGAGAGGGAGCAACACTCAGCCCCACTCTGTCCTAGCTCTTCCCCAACCCCACCCTCAGCCTGGGCCCCTGGCTCCCAGCCCGGCCTCGACCCCCTTACCCCTGTCCGCTCCCCTCTCCCCAGCAAACAACGGCGCACTCCCAGCCCCGGTTCTCGACCGCGGCTTCCGAGGGGCCACAGCCATAGATATGAGGGCGCAGTGTGAAATGTTTGGGGACCACTGGGTTAGGGTGACGTCCTCAATCACTTCTCTGCAGTCCAATGAAAGCGATTCCTCCCCCACCCACCCCTCCGTCAGGACGGCCTAGGTACGTTCTGCTGCCCTTCACTCGTACAGGAAGGAGAATAACATTCATTCCACTCAATCCTAAAGTGATTTGCAACCCACCACCATCCCAAACTGGTCATTTTGGGGAAGCGGCCCCATCATGCTGCATAGCTAGGCAGAGTAGGGGTGTCTATGTAAACACAGCCTGTTCCTGAAGTCTTCCCCCAGCTCCTCACTAGATGTGAGGGGGGAGCTCATTCAGACCCTGCTTATGCTTAGTATTTAAAAACTTCTTAGTGTCCCTATCTCTGCCAGCCTTAGATTTCTCCTCCTGTCCCTGTTTTAGCAGCTCAGATGAGGTGGCCGAGTGGTTAAGGTGGTGGACTGCTAATCCATTGTGCTCTGCACGCATGGGTTCAAATCCCATTCTCATCGGATGTATTTAGTCTTCACTCTCCTTTATAGACAACCATCTCCCCCCTTGGTACAATGACAGATCAAACAATGTTGCTTCTTGCAAACAAAAGCCTTCTCAGAATCTCAGCTGCACCCCCTGCTTCAAATAAAATGTCTAAATCCCAGATTTCTAAAAAAAAATTCTCTAGTCCTGCATTATTTAGTTTTTATCTCAAAAGGGAACAGCCTCATAATTTCCCCCTAACACCCTGAGACCTCCCCAGATAATTAAAATACCTCCATTCTGAGCAAGGTCACAACAGTGAACCAGAGCTAGTGTCTAGGCCAAGCTGGTCTGAAGGAGGCAACTCAACCATCTTCTCTTGGCAAGGTCTGACTGAGAAAACAAAATTCCCCAAACTGAAAATTTTCTGCTGAGAAACCACTACTAGTCTGTTTGGGGACTTTGGTTTGAATGTACTATTATTATTCTCTTCTGATTTCTGAATCAGTTTTGTCATCCAGGTGTGTTTCCAGCTGTTGAGTTGTGGGGGAGAGAGGCCAACTCATGATGTCTCTACCCCCATTTCATAGTTTCTTCCAACTGGCTAGGAAGTCCCTTTGCTAGGATGTGAGTCAAGCAGTGCCCATTGTCGCTGTGCTATCTCGGAGAAGTCTGCATTGTACACGGTTCCTGGGATAGTCCTTGGGAGTGTGGATCCCTTTAATGGGCCAGCAGCGGGTCTGGCTCCTCCATTGTCACACCTGAAAGGCTGGTGGGGGGCATTTCCCAACCTCATCTCAGTCACACACACAGAGCAAAACTTCCCAGCCAATGCTACACACACAATCCAACCCAATATTAAGGTTCAACAGACCAAGACTTTTGAAATGACACCTCACCAGGCAGACTTTGTACAAACCATATCATCATTATAGGAGAGTGGTGAATATGGGGCTTCCAGGGTGCTGCTTTGAGCACAGCGAGCCACCCATTGGCTGACATTGCAATGGAGACATACCCTGAGAGTCCATCTCTCCTGGGATAAAGATGGCAGCATGGCTGGCCTGGACCATCTGACCTCATGGAGCTAAAGCTGAGAGGCTAAAAACTGTGGTGCAGATATTTGTGTTCACACTGAAGCCTGGGTTCGGAAACCCTCACCCCTTGGGGGGTCTCAGAGACTGGGCTCAAGCCCATCTGTCTGCACTGTAATTTTATAGTCTTGCAGCCCAAGCCCCATAACCCTGAGTCAGCTGACCCGGGCTTTGCGACAGGTGCCCTGGGTGTGTTAATCGCAGTGCAGACATAACATTAGGCTACGTCTCCAGTGCAATGAAACACCCACGACTGGCCCATGTCACATTAATCAGGGTCATGCAGCTTGGGCTGCAAAGTTGCAGTGTCCGTGTCTCGGCTCAGGCTCAGTCCCCTGCTCCAGGAGCCCAGAAGGTTGGGAGGGGGTTTAGCAAGTGGAAATGGTAAAACCGCAGGGGAGTATTACCCTGGACTCATGGCATTTCTCCATTGGTCTGTCTGCTTTGGGGCAGGGACAGAAACACGTCCTGCTGCTTTTGTTATTTCAAAGGGCAGGTTACGATTTTCATTCTCAGACTCGGTGCACAAAACAGGACTCAACCCTCGGCATAAACTAAACGAGCTGCCCACAGATTCTGGCAGCCACAATGAGCATTTGGTGTGAGAGCTCAGACCTGACCCTGTCCCAGAGGGACGGGGTCGTCTGTGAGGGGACTGGACCACTGACTTATCAGCTCCTAACTCCCAAACTTTCAGTAACTCTATCCTCAGTGCCTGTGAGTGTAATTTAAACCATAAGAAAAACCACACTAGGCTAGACCAAAGGTCCATCTAGCTCTGAATCTTGTCTTCTGACAGCAGCCAATACCAGGTGCCCCAAAAGCAACTCAGTAAGGTACCACTAAAAGCAGCAAAGAATCCTGTGGCACCTTATAGACTAACAGACGTTTTTGCAGCATGAGCTTTCGTGGGTGAATACCCACTTCTTCGGATGCAAGAATTGAGCATCGATTATTCACCCACGAAAGCTCATGCTGCAAAAATGTCTGTTAGTCTATAAGGTGCCACAGGATTCTTTGCTGCTTTTACAGACCCAGACTAACACGGCTACTCCTCTGATACATAAGGTACCACTGGAACTTGAACCCAGGATCTCCTGTATACAAAACAGTGGTTTTAGCCAGCTAAGCCATGGTGCCTACAGTTGCTGAAGGGATCATGTCTGCACACACCTGACTCTCTGCCAACCTCCATCTGGGCCTGACAAGCTTTGCTGGTGTTTGGATTCAGAAAAGCAGAGGAGCAGGTGAAGTTTTACTCCCAAGGTTCTTTGGACAGGTCTACACTACAAAATTAGATCGGTGTAACTACATTACTCAGGGGTGTAACTACATTACTCCAGGTGCTTGTGGATCACCGTGGGCGTTTCATTGATATTTACACAGGCTGGCCTGGAAAGGTGCATGATGCACCCATCTTTCAGAACAGTGGCCTGTTCAGGAAGATGCAGGAAGGGACATTTTTCCCAGACCGAAAGATCACAGTAGGGGACGTTGAAATGCCCATTGTGATCCTTGGGGACCCCGCTTACCCATTAATGCCTTGGCTCATGAAACCCTATACAGGGAAGCTGGATAGGAGCCAGGACCGTTTCAACTACAGGCTGAGCCGGTGCCGAATGACTGTGGAGTGTGCTTTTGGGCGTTTAAAGGGGCGCTGGCGAGCGCTTTATGGGAAGCTAGACTTGGGGGAAAGCAGCATCCCTGCGGTTATATCCACGTGCTGTACCCTCCATAATATTTGTGACGGGAAGGGTGAAACATTCAGCCAGGCATGGACCAACGAGGTACAAGTCCTGGAGGTTGAATTTGCACAGCCAGAGAGCAGGGCTAATAGAGACGCCCACCACAGGGCAACAAGGATTAGGGATGCCTTGAGGGAGGAATTTGAGGCTGAAAGCCAACAGTAATGTTTTTTGCCTTGACCAGGAGTGACGTGCACTGGTTACAGTGCTTTTAAGTGCCTGTGTTTTCCTTGCTGTTTGTTACCTGTGTTTTCCTTGGGGTTTATCATCTTTCACTTTATGCAATAATAAAAACTGTTTCATAATCAAAGAAATCATTTATTTAAAAAAAAGGAAGTAAACGGGCAGGGGGGTTGGTTGTTGGACTGTATACATTCATAGGTTTGCATGTGTACTGCCAGGAGTGCTGTGCACCTCAGGGTTATACTGTTGCATGGTGATGGGGGTTGAGTGCAGAGCGTAAGGGTCGTAGTTCTTTGGGCTCATAGGTGACCGTACAGGTGTCGGGGGCAGCTGGTGATGGTGTAGGTAAGAACCTGGATGCTGGGGAACGGGACTTGGAGCTGACATTGGTGCACAGGGGAAAGAGGTTTGGGAGGGTGGGGGTTTAGCTTGCATGGCTACCAGTGACTGCATATAGTCTGTTTGGCGCGCCATGAGGTTTATAAGCTGCCTCGTGGTTTTCTTCAGCGACAACTCCTTTCTTCTGATTTCTGTTTCCTTCCAGTGCTGCATTTTTTCTCTCCATTCCTGCGCAGTTTTATTCTCTGTTGCACACTGGTTCATAACTGCCTTCACCAAGTCTTCCTTGCTTTTCTTAGGCTTCCTTCTAAGGTTCTGAAGTTTTCTTTCAGTCACTGATAAGACCGGCCCAGGACTAGTCAAGGACACTATAAAAATACAGCAAATGATACATTTTAAGAGAGCCTGCATTGTGTATAATCTGAAGTTAGTTTCCAGTCTCACACTGCAGCATTCCTCAGACATTTCAAACACAGCTAGAGAATTCACAGCCTCCCAGAAATGGTAAGTGAGGGTAAGGCAGTAGAGTAGAAATCAATAAATCCTGGGAGACATGTTCCTGCTGCAGTTTGGCTGGGCAGGGGGCTTCTTGCTTCATGGGTGCACTGCTGTTTGTGGGCTTTGGGAAAGGCAGGAAGCTGCTGTTGGGACCTGCATTGAAACACTGTGCCTCCCTCCATGTCACACAGGAGTTAATACTTGAAGATATCTCCCTGCTGCGGGTTACCTGGGAAGCAAGGGAGGGTCTCCTACAACAATGCGGATTCCGCCCTGGCCCCTATGCAGCTTGCCTGTGTGCAGCAATGGTCCCCCCACCCCTCCTGGAACAGTGGCGCAGACGCGTTAGCCTGACTGGGACAGGGACCACACTGGCTCTCCCTTTAAACTTGCTCAAGCGAATTGCCTATGCTCTTGCAGAAACTTTTGAAGAGATTACAGAGGCAGATTACCGCGACGTGATAGACCACATCAATGGGATATTCCACATCTAGGCATGCAAGCATGCAGCCATACCACCCCCTCCTCTCCCAAAACATTTGCATTGCAATAAAAGCTGCTTACCTGGGACCTGCTCCTGTGATTCTTCTGCACCAAGTTCCAGGTGCTGCGACTGGCTAGCTTCCTCCTGGCTTGAGAAGAGCTCCTGACTGCATGCCTCCTGGGACTCCGGGGTGTCTCCCCCGACCACAGTAGCCTCACTGTCTGTTTGGATCTCCCCCTCCACCTCCCGCTCCTCTACCGGCTCTGAACTGTCCATCGCGGTCCTTCGATTTACAGAGGGGTCACCCCCATAAATCGCATCCAGCTCCTTGTAAAAATGGCAGGTCGTGGGGGCAGCGCCGGAGCGGCGGTTTCCCTTGCGTGCTTTGCAATAGGCACTCCGCAGCTCCTTTACTTTAACCCTGCACTGTAGTGTGTCCCGGTCATGGCCCCTTTCCAGCATGTCTCTTGATACCTGGGCAAAGATATCATAATTCTTACGGCTAGAGCGCAGCTGTGCCTGCACAGATTCCTCCCCCCCAAACACTGATGAGGTCCATCAGCTCGCCATTGCTCCATGCTGGGGCTCATTTGCCGCATGGAGGCATGGTCACCTGTAAAGATTCACTGATTGCACTCCACACCTGGCTGCAGCAAACAGGAAGGGGATTTTTAAAATTCCCGGGGCATTTAAAGGGCGGGTCACCTGAGGCCAGGGCAGTAGAGTCTGACCTGATGAGCAGAGTGGCTGAACAGGCATTCTGGGATACATCCTTATACCCTGGAGGCCAATAACAGCGCTGGTGTGTGGCCACACTTGATGACCAGCGCTGCAGCACCACCACTGCAATCCTTATTCCCCATGCTGAGCAAGGTGTACGGCCAGCGCTGCAGCCAGGGAGTTGCAGCGCTGGAAGTGCCCTGCAGGTGTGGCCACTTACTAATTGCAGCGCTGGAAAGCCTCCACCAGCGCTGCAACTCGCCAGTGTAGCCATACCCTAAGCAATGCCGTTATATCAGCCTAACCCCGGTGCAGATAGCGCTGTGCCAACAGGAGGGCTTCTCCCATCAGCATAGCTTGGGGAGGGGCTTGGTTAGTGAAGATGAAGAGAATAGGTGGCCCATGGCTCTTGCATTTGGGGAGGCTGGGTGTGAGCGCTGGAAGCTCCCTAGAAGTGGGAGGCCCATTGGTGCCCAGACCATGGCACTGCCCCCCCTACCCTTCTCCTCTCTCTGAGGCCCCACCTGTGCTCCCCCCTTGCTCCAGTTCGGCCACTCCACTTCCCACCCCCGCTCTTCCTCTTTGGCTGAGGACTGCTGAGCCACCTTTCGCTTGCTCCTCTCCTCCCCCAAGGCCTTCCTGCCTGCTGCTCGTGCCTCTCCACCCCCTACCACAAGGTCTGCCTACCAGCCGCCACCTCTCTGACCCATCCCTGCAACCCACCCTGCCCACCACCCACACCTCTCTGCCTCTCCCCTGAGACCTGCCCTGCCCACTGTCCCCACCTCTGAGACCTGCTCTGCCAACCGCTCAAAACTCTCTGTCCCTCCCGAGACCCACCCTGTCCACGTCTTTCTTCGGTCGTCTCTTGTTATTCCATGAAACATCAAGAATGGAATAAAAAGCTGAGTTTACTCCAGGGTGAGGAAAGAAAGGAGCCACCAACCCCCTGGCATTGCTGCTTTAGTTAAAGTGTTTTAACTAAACAGCTATTGAATGTCCTCCCTATGCCCCTTGTGTCACCAGAGCACATCCATGCTAGCAGTTCTTGGATGGCAACAGAGAGCAGTGCACTGTGGGTAACTATCCCACTGTGCAACTGGCTGCAGGGTGATTTGGGAAGGCTTTGCAATGCCTCATCAGATGGTACAGCATCACATGATACAGGTTTCTCCATCCCATTTTTCCATGGGCATCCTACTGGATTGCCAGCTGCTTTTCAACTGCAGGGTGGAGACTGTGTGTGTGGGTAGAGACAGTGTGTGTATTGGGGAAGAGTGAGTGTGTTGAGGTAGGTAGGAGCGGATCATTATTATCCCTACTTGAAAGAGGGAGAAGCTACATGTGAGAAAGGAGAATTGACTTGTCTCAGGTCACACGGCCAGTCAGGGGCAGAGTTGGGAATAGGACCCAAGAACCCTGATTTTTCAAACTAACCATCGGATCTTGAATTTCAGACATTGAATGACCTGTGTAAAGTGCTCTCAGATGAGCTCCAGACCAACAACCGTGCACAGGAATTATTCAGCAAGTATCTGAGGAGAAGTGCAATGTTAAAGAGAATCATGAACTGCTCAGAGACCATTAATGCAGAGAAGCAGCAAAATTCATCAAACATAGAACTGGTTCTGACTTATTTCCTTGGTCTTAAAACCGATCAACAAGGACCTGAGTCTCCTCCTGTCAATAACCCGCTGCTCAGCCAATCAGGGTAGAGACTGAGGACGGGAGGCTGAGGGTTCTCACCAGAGAGCCCAAAGGATGGCCCAGGTCACTGGTGGGGATCACTGCCCGAGCACTATTTCAGCCCCACATTTTTGGGTGGACCTCCCACAGTGGGAGCTGCAGAGCACTCCCCTGCAACACACACACACACACACACACCCCTCCCTGCTGGTGTTGGGAGGGGAACAGGAGAAAGGAAAAAAGCAAGAGACGAAGAGAAAGGAGGGGGGGATGGATGGAGGAAAAGGGGAAACAAAAAGGACAAACCCCAATGTCCCCAGTGATTCTAAGGGACAAAATCCCAGGTGTGGAATAAAATTCTGCCTCTTTAAGCTCGTGTTTTCCATGCTTAGAATTCAACTGTCACCAGATGGATCAGACTGAACAGGTTTCACACCTCCAGGAGGCTCTTACCTTCTAAACAGGGATGGCTGTTTTCTAGTAAAATCACTGAAAGGGAAGGAGAAAACTCGAAAGAGGTTCCTCCTGGCGCTCACGTCCGTGAACCCGAATACTCCCTCAGTCCTCAGAGAGAGACCTGGAGAAGGAGACTTGCTGAAGCAAAGCCACAGGGGTCTCTGAGGTTTCCCTGGCCCCTCGCCCCGGTCCTGCCTGGCTGATGTCAGCATCTCTCTGTGAGGTCACCACCTCCCCACCACCTTGGACCAATAGTCTGAGGTCCTGCAAAAGGCCTTTGTGATGTCACTGCCACACCCCTCCCTTGCTGTGCCAATGTCCTGCCCCTGGCCAGGCACTTTGCAGGTTTGAGCTACTCCCTGGGGATCACCCCACTCAAGGAGCGTTCGTTCTAGGCAGCAAGCCGGCTAGACAGGGAAACATCAGACGCTGCTCCCAATGCTACACTCAGTTTTTCAGAAATTAGTCGACTTTATGGCCAGAAGAGACCATTAGAGCATCTAATCTGACCCCCTGCGTATCACAGGCCTCCTGTATGACACAATAGCAGGTGAGGGAGGGGGGATGAGGAGGCGAGTGGGAGGGGCTAGTGAGCCGGCAGCAGGGGACTGAGGAGACGAGCTATGAGTCAGTGGCTGACCTGTTCTGCTGATCTGGTCTGGCTCCCAGCCCCTCTCCAAGGGTTGCAGCTGTCTGGAGGTGCTGCCTTCCACGCCTTCCTCAGTCCCACCTCATTGACTCCACAAGGCAACTGATTACCAAGTGGGGAGAAGATCTTATTCTACTTCTAGCAAAAAGACATTTTCCTTTTACCTTAATTATACTACCTTAGAGGCCCGCTATAACATATTAACAAGGTTCAATGCCACCGTTTTGGCAGGACGGTGCTGGGGAAGGAGGGTTTGTTTACACGGGGCAGGTGGCGCTTGGGGGGGATTGTTTCGGGGAGGGGCTCCGCAGCGCTGGGGGGCGGTTTTCAGTGAGGCCGGGGGGGGGGTGTTCAGCCCTCAGCTGTTTTCTTTTGAGTAATATTGTCCTCACCGCTTTACGACTTGTGCAGGCCTGGACTAAACCACAGACTCTGGACTCAGCATTCAAGTATCCTGCAGTCTGAACTTCACATCTGATACATTCCCTCATTGGCTACCATTGTTTGCCCAGCATGGAAGTGCTTCTTGTCCAACAAGGCAGCCAGATTGGGACCCGTAGGCATGGAATGGCTCTGAAGGAATCAGCCCTTTCTCTCTGTGCTTCATCTAACTTTGGATCCAAATGGTAAAGGACAGTTGTGCCCAATTTAATCATGGCGTCCTTCAGGAGTGTGATCAATGCCACTTAACTAGGGAGCAGGTTCTAAAGACAGTTTACCTGGGCCTCAGGTCACCACAGCTTCCATCTCGGGGGTGAAAATCAACCACTAGTACCTGCAATTTCTACCTGAGCTCTTGTCAAATCTTTGACCTTCCTTGGAGTAATTTCACACTGCTCTGACGTAGAATTTGTCACTAACCGCACAACAGATCAGTAGCGACAGTGAGGTACAACTCCCCCAACTATGCCCTTTTATTTCTTTAATCTGGTAGCACAGATTTAAATTAGGGACTAAATTCAGGTGCGGCTTAGAATCCCTGTAAAACAACAAATGTCAGATCTCTATTAAAAATAGGTATCTTTCTGCAGCTATATCACATTCAACACGGATTTCATTTTCTACACATTTGCAGCATCTCCCAGGGGTGAGCTGAAGAGAAAAGTCACTTCCATTTTTCCCATCTCTGCCTCGATAGGGATTGTATTTCCCAAATAATAGGCAACATGCAGCTAATGAGGAAGGAGATCTCTTCAGGAGCCACTTCCTGCAAGGCCTGGGCCACAACTGCTTTGGGAGCCCAATGCATGGGCACTTTGTTTAGTTACAAGTTATTTACGAGGGAATCCTCTTCCCAGCCCTTTAGAAAAAATACTGACCTAACCAACTGCACAAAAGGGGGACTGGGATGGTGACGGGGAATAAGGGAATCCCTCTGATTTACCCCATCTTCTTCTGTTGTTCCAGAGGGTGAAATGACATTTCACTCTCTATCCCTGCCCTGTTCCTGCTCTTTGTTATAGTTCAATATATTTTAAGTGAGGAAAATGGGAGTATAAATATCTGCTCCCCAGCACAACCTGAACCAACATCTGAGCAACGGGGAATGAAACAATTTGTTCCCAAAGGGAGAACTCGATGACTAAGAATTGCTGTGAAATGGGGGAACAGTATAACCGTGATGCTCAGGGTTTGTTAAGACTAGGAACAGTGATGGAGTTTAGGTCAGGTCAAGGGGGAAGCTAATGCCAACCCCTGCACCTGGGCGCATCTGCTCTACAACTATAATTGTCTTTTTACTCCAAGATCACTAACTTGAGCAGCCAATGCCATGTACAGCCCTAGTGGATGTCAGGCTCAGGTAGTTTTAGCCTCCGTGTAGGTTGCTGGGAATCAAACCTCTCCCCCACCTGGAGCTGATGAACATTCCTGGCAGGACGGACACACACTCCTGTGACTGAAAACGAAAGGAGTTGATAGAAAAGATCACAGGACTGACCCCAAAGAAGGGTGAGCTGCAAAAGGCAGAAGCAGGCAACTGATCTGGTGGAGCTGAGAGACCTTGGTGAAGATGGTGCAAAAATCACTATGTGGGAATTAGCAAATGTGATTAAAAAAAATAAATCTTTGTCCAGCCCTAGTCAAGGGATTTATAACAGTTCACTCAGTTGACCAATAGTCTGAGGTCCTGCAAAAGGCCTTTGTGATGTCACTGCCACACCCCTCCCTTGCTGTGCCAATGTCCTGCCCCTGGCCAGGCACTGTGAAGGTTTGAGCTACTCCCTGTGGATCACCCCACTCAAGGAGCGTTCGTTCTAGGCAGCAAGCCGGCTAGACAGGGAAACATCAGACGCTGCTCCCAATGCTGCACTCAGTTTTTCAGAAATTAGTCAACTTTATGGCCAGAAGAGATCATTAGAGCATATAATCTGACCCCCTGCATATCACAGGCCTCCTGAATGACACAAGAGATACTTTTGGGGCAAACACATTCCAGAAAGGCATCTAGTCTTCATTAAATGACATCAAGAGATGGAGAATCCACCTTATTACAATATTTGTGGCTTAGTTGTAATATGAATTTGTCTCTTTTCACCTTCCAGCCATTGGGTCTTGTTATGCCTTTCTCTGCTAGATTCAAGAGCCCTTTAATACCCAATCCTTTCTCTCCATTAAGGCACTTCAACACTTCAATGAAGTCACCTTTCAATCTTCTTTTGATCAGCTAAACAGGTTGAGCTCTTTCAATAGCTCACTAGAAGGCATTTTTCTGCAGCCCTCAGAACCTTTGGTGGCTCTTTGCTGCCCCAGCTCCAATTTCACAACATCTTTTTCAAACGAGGACACGAAAACTGGAGGCTATTCCAGTATCAGTCTCACTGATGCCGTGTCACCTCCTGTGACTTTATTGACATAATCTGTAACTGTATAGATCACTGTTGTGACCACTGTTCTATATTTGCAGCCAATATTGTAGAAAGATTGTCGTGTAAGGGGTCTATGAAGGGGTTCTGATTGGCTGATTATAATGACGCTCTCTCTAGATGTGTATCATTTTTTGTAGTTGACGTTATGAATATTGGCTCTCTGCTGCCCGTATTTCAAACTTGTGCTCTGCTTCCAGGGAACACCCCAGACAAGTTGGTGTCACTTCTGCCTAGCCTGCTTGATGGCCCATTAAGGACCATCAGCTACACAATCGACCCATTGAGAGAAGGCAGATATGCCTTGAGACTCAGCAAAGTGTGCAGGGACCTGCCTATGGACAGAACTCTAAGGTTTTTCTGTGCCACATGCTGGATAGAAGCAGCAAAGAGTCCTGTGGCACCTTATAGACTAACAGATGTTTTGGAGCATGAGCTTTCATGGGTGAATCCCCACTTTGTCGGATGCATGCAGTGGAAATTTCCAGGGGCAGGTATATATATGCAAGCAAGAAGCAAGCTAGAGATAACGAGGTTAGTTCAATCAGGGAGGATGAGGCCCTGTTCTAGCAGTTGAGGTGTTTTCACCGCCTGCTTCTTACTTGTTAGTCTATAAGGTGCCACAGGACTCTTTGCTGCTTTTACAGATCTAAACTAACACAGCTACACCTCTGATACTGGATAGAGTGTCCTTGGGACAAAGAACGCAAAGACCACATGGCAAGAGACTATAAAAGGCTGATGCCTCGTCTCCATCTTATCTTCAATCCTGCTTCATACCTCTGGAGGGACTTTGCTACAAACTGAAGCTCTGTACAAAGGACTGAATGACCCATCCTAGCTGTGGATGGACTCCAGAGACTTGATTTGAACCTGCAGTTTATTCCATCACTGCTACAAGCCTGAACTAAGAACTTTGATGTTACTGGATGTAATTGATTCCTTTAACAATTTTAACTCTCATCCATATTTCTTGCTTTTTATGAATAAACCTTTAGATGCTAAAGGATTTGCAAGAGTGCGATTTGTGGGTAAGATCTGACTTGACCTGCATCTGGGGCTTGGTCCTTTGGGATCCTTTGAGAGAACGTTTTTTCCTTTTACTGAGGTTTTGGTTTTCATAACCATTCATCCCCATAAGGAGCGGTGCTGGTGGTGATACAAGGGAACTGGAATAGCTGAGGGAATTGCTTGTATGACGTCCGATTGGCCAGTGGGGTAAAACCAAAGTCCTCTCTGCATGGCTGCTGTGACGTGCTTTAATAGTAAAGGGCACCCAGCCTCGGGCTGTGACTGCCCTGCTCCAAGCAATTTGTCCTGAATTGATACTCTCAGCAGTGTCCTGCCAGTGGTCGCATTGTTACAGGGGTCGTCCGGGATTACAGCTGGGAACTCTCCGAAGCTCAGGATGTGCTTCCTCAGCTAGGGGAAGTACGTAACCCACACACCTCCAGGGGGTGGTGGGGTGTCCCAGCTAGTGGCACCAAGATCACTTAGAGGGAGAGATAAAATGAGTCTTCTCTAAAGTTTGAGCTAGCAGTCAGGTGGCTCTCAGTTCATGCTGTGGAGGCTCACGCCCTAAACTCCTGAGTTCCCAGTTCGATCCCACCCACTGACAAGTCACCGACTCGGATCTGTCAGCGTAACAGACACAGCTGCCACCCCAAGAAGCAGGAATGTGCTAATAAAGTTTGCAATGACACAAAGCTGGGAGGTATTGTTAACACAGAGAAGGACCGGGATAACTTACAGGAAGATCTGGATGACCTTGTAAACTGGAGTAATAGGATGAAATTTAATAGTGAAAAGTGCAAGGTCATGCATTTAGGGATTAATAACAAGAATTTTAGTTATAAATTGGGGACGCATCAGTTGGAAGTAACAGAGGAGGAGAAGGACCTCGGAGTATTGGTTGATCACAGGATGAATATGAGCCGCCAATGTGATATGGCCATTAAAAAAGCTAATGCGGTTTTAGGATGTGTCAGGCGAGGTATTTCCAGCAAAGATAAGGAGGTGTTAGTACCGTTGTACAAGGCACTGGTGAGACCTCATCTGGAATACTTTATGCAGTTCTGGTCTCCCATGCTTAAGAAGGAAAAATTCAAACTGGAACACATTCAGAGACGGGCTACTAGGATGATCCGAGGAATGGAAAACCTGGCTTATGAAAGGAGACTGAAAGGGGTTGGCTTGTTTAGCCTAACCAAAAGAAGTCTGAGGGGGGATATGATGGCTCTTTATAAATATATCAGAGGGATTAATATTAGGGAGGGAGAGGAATTATTTAAGCTTAATACCAATGTGGACACAAGAACAAATGGATATAAACTGGACACTAGGAAGTTTAGACTTGAAATTAGATGAAGGTTTCTAACCATTAGAGGAGTGAAGTTCTGGAACAGCCTCCCAAGGGGAGTAGTGGGGGCAAAAGACATATCTGGCTTCAAGACTAAGCTTGATAAGTTTATGGAGGGGATGGTATGATGGGATAGCCTAATTTTGGCAAATAATGGATCTTTGATTATCAGCAGGTAAGTATGCCCAATGGTTTGTGATGGGATGTTAGATGAGGTGGGATCTGAGTTATTACAGAGAATTCTTTCCTGGGTGTTGGCTGGTGAGTCTTGCCCACATGCTCAGGGTTTAACTGATCACCATAGTTGGGGTCGGGAAGGAATTTTCCTCCAGGGCAGATTGGCAAAGGCCCTGGAGGTTTTTCACCTTCCTCTGCAGCGTGGGGCACGGGTCGCTTGTTGGAGGATTCTCTGCAGCTTGAGGTCTTCAAACCGCAATTTGGGGACATCAATAACTCAGACACAGGTTAGGGGTGTGTTATAGAAGTGGATGGGTGAGATTCTGTGGCCTGCATCTTGCAGGAGGTCAGACTAGATGATCATAATGGTCCCTTCTGACCTTAAAGTCTATGAGTCTATAAGAAGAGAGTTGCTATGCCATACCGAGCTGTGAAGAGGTGCCAAGCAGTGAGCTGACACCCGCAGAGCTTCCTGTGATAAATTGTGAACTTTGGACAATAGCGGGGTGGTAGGCAGTGTTGCCCTCAGAGTGGCCTGGGTCAAAGCCCATGGGAGGCCCTGGGCTCCCCCACCATCTTCTGTGCCCTTTCCCCCACCCCAAAGGACTGAAACCCTGACCACTAGGCAACATCCCCATGAGCGAAGGCCATCACTTTAAAAGTTTGCAGAGGATGCAGGAGAAGAAAGGGGAGAGAGGATGAGGGTGGCTCTTGGGAAGAGGGAGCCTTATGGGAATCTCTTGTTTATTGCCATCAACCCAATGATCAGATCATTGATGCCTAGAATCTTCCCTGACGTGTTGTAATTGATTGGATCTAGGTTTTAAAACAGGTACCACATTTGCAGACAGAGAAATGTCAGCGAGTTGAGTGAAAGGCCATTGCAAGCTCAGCTAATTAGGCAATGTGGCTTATGCCCAATCTAACAAGCTCCTTAAACAATACCTCCCAGTTTTCATTCGCATTGTTCTGTTTAGTGTTTTTCTCCAAAACACTTTTACTAAACCTTTGGGTCAGCTTTGGAAAGTTGGCCCTTTCAGTGCACCAAATATAAATATTGCTGGTGGGGACTGCCCTCTATTGGTCATAAGAACGGCCATACTGGATCAGACCAATGGTCCAGCCAGCCCAGAATCCTATCCTCCCACAGTGGCCAATGCAAGGTGCCCGCGAGGGAATTGACAGAACAGGGAATCATCAAGCGATCCATCCCATCACCCATTCCCAGCTGCCGGCAAACAGAGGCCAGGGACACTTCAAGGGCATGGTTTTGTATCCCTGCCCATCCTGGCTAATAGCCAATGATGGACCCGTCCTCCATCAACTTATCTAGTTCTTTGGTGGACCCTGTTATAGTCTTGGCCCTCACAACATCCTCTGGCAACGTTTCCCCAGGTTGACTGTGTGTTGGGTGAAGAAATACTTCCTTTGGTTTGTGTTAAACCTGCTGCCTGTTCCTTTCATCGGGTGACCCCTAGTTCTTGTGTTATGAGGAGTAAATAGCACTTCCTTACAGATCCAGACTAACACGGCTACCCCTCTGATACTTCCTTATTTACTTTCTCCAAACCCGTCATCATTTTATAGACCTCTATCCTAGCCCCCCCTTAATCATCTTTTCCAAGCTGAAAACTCCCCTCAGTCTTATTAATCTCACCTCACATGGAAGCTGTTCAAGACCCCTAATCATTTTGGTTGCCCTTTTCTGTACCTTTCCCAATTCCAATATATCTTTTTGAGATGGGGGACCAGCTCCAGTATTCAAGATGTGGGCATACCACAGATTCATAGACAGGCAATATTATATTTCTGTCTCACTAGCCATCCCTTTCCTAAGGACTTCCCAACATTTTGTTGGTTTTTTTGACTGCCGATGCTCATTGAGTAGATGTTTGCAGAGAAGTATCCACAGTGACTCCAAGATCTCTTTCTTAAGTTGTAAGAGCTAATTTAGACCCCATCAGTTTAGATGTAGAATTGGGACGCTTTCCCATGTGCATTACTTTGCATTGATCCACACTGAATTTCATCTGCCTTCTTGCTGCCCAGTCACTCCGTTTGGTGAGATCCCTTTGTCACTCTTTGCACTCTCTTTTGGACGTAACAAACTTGAGTTGGTTTGTATCATCTGCAAATGTTGCCACCTCAGTTTACCCCTTTTTCCAGATCACTCAGGAGTATGTTGAACAGTGCTGGTCCCAGTACAGACCCCAGGGGGACACCACTATTTACCTCTCTCCATTCTGAAAATCAGACCATTTCGTTCTTGCCTTTGAATCAGTTACCTATCCCAGAGAGGACCTTCCATCTTATCCCGTTTTGCTTCAGAGCCTTCGGGGAGACCTTATCAAAGGTTATCTGAAAATCTAAGTATACTATATCCATGGGATCACCTTTATACACATGCTTGTTGACTCCCTCAAAGAATTATAGTAGATTTGTGAGGCATGATTTTCCTTTACAAAAACCATGTTCATTCTTCCTCAATGTAAGCAGGGGCAGACTCACCCGGCAGCACCTCCTGCTGGTCATGTTGGGAATTAGCTCTCCAGCCCTCAGAGCACCCTCTTCAGGCTGGTGATTCGCCTTACCGCAGCTGGCCCCGTTCCTCCCAGGACCCCAGTGCCCCTTTTACCCTGGCAGTACCCCCTGGCAGTACCCCCAAAGTTCTGGGTCTCCCCCTCCCAGGGGAACCCCCACCCACTATCCCCACTTCACCTCAGTCTTGGCTACTGCCCAGTCTCCATCCAGCCCCCGTTCACTGGGGCAGACTGCAGTATGAGCCACTCATCACAGGCAAAGGGGTTTGGACCTGCCGCCTCTGCTTCCCCCTGGGCTGCCCCATTGCAGCCCTGCACCTATTCAGCCTATAGTCAGGCCTGCAGCCTGGGGCTTTCCCGGCCAGAGCTCCCAGCTCCTCTGGCCCTTCCCCAGCCCTGCTCCCACTCTAGGTGTCTTGCTTAGGTCCCTGCAGCCAGGCCCTTCTCTCGCTACAAGCAGAGGGAGACTGACTGGGCTCCTGGCTCACAGCCTCTTCTAGGGGCCAGCTGGGCCTGACTGGGGCATGGCCCCAGCTGAGCCTGCTTCCCCCAATCAGCCCAGGCTCCTTGCCCCAGCCCCAGCCCTCTCCTGGGCTGCTTCAAGCCCCGCAGGGCAGGAGCAGGGGACCACCCCGCTACACCCAACAAAGTGGAGACCCTGGCGCACGTTTATTTAGAGTGCGCCAGGCTGCAGCCCCTATACCAGCTCCTCACCAATATCCTATTGCATTTCTGGCTGCTCTTTTCCCCCTACTTCCTTCTCCATGCACTCCCTATCCCTGGCCCCACAAAGTCGCGGGACCTCCTGGTCAACCTCCTCCTCGCCCTGGCTAAAATGGCCATCTACACAACCAGGGAGAGGCGGTTGGCCAACAGAGAGTCCTGCAACTGTGGGGATTGTTTCCGGTCCTTAGTCCGTTCACATCTCCGGGAGGAGTTCCTCTGGGCGGCGTCTGCTGGCTCCCTTGACACCTTCGAGGAGCAGTGGGCGCTGTCCGGGGTTCTCTGCTCGGTGTCCCCATCAGGCTCCCTTCTTATGACCCTTTGACCGCACTCCTGTCCCTGTTATTTTATTAGTTGTCCCCCACAATTAGTGGGTTTCTGAGGCCCTGTGGAGCCTCCCCTTAGGCTGAGGGGGGGATCCATTAGCATTGCGCGGGCTTCCGCCTGCCCCGTTTCCCGGAAACCCAATAGCTACACCCAGCAAATCCTGGTTAGCTATGAGTCTAATAATAGGGCTCTACAATTCCACCCAATTTGCCTGGTACTGACATTACCCTTAGTGGCCTGTAATTGCCAGCTGCGTCTCTGGAGCCTTTTTTATACACTGCTCCAGCCAGGGACTCAAGGCAGCCCCAGACTTTCCCTTTCTCCCTTCTGGGAAATCAAGTTCAAGTTCTACAAGCAGCTAAAGAAGCTTCAACCCTGCATCTGAATTAATGTCACATTTCTCACTGCCCGACACAAACAAATGTCATTTCAATCCCAGGTGAGTCCACTTCAGTCATTCCTCAGCCCCATTCCTTCACCCTCCTGCCTTAGCTTAGGGCATTGCGCCACCCTGTGGGCATTTCATGTCCCTCTTCAGTTTCACATACAGACACAATTTCCTTTGCCGTTCAACGAACAGCAAAACCTTTCTGTGTCTCTAGGCTGAGTCAGGGCATTCAATTCCATTGAAACCTTCTCTCCTGCAATGGCAATGGTCAGACAGAGGGGACGTGGCCACCGTCAGCCCTGAGAGTGAGATATTCACTCTCCTCTTTCTTCAAGCTGCTGTTGTTAATCCATAAAACATGTACCATGGAATAAAAAGCTGAGTTTACTCCAGGGTGAGGAAAGAAAGGAGCCACCAACTCCCCAAAAAATCTCTGTGCCCAGAGAGAACCTGCCCCTCCTATTGGAATCACTGATGTGCTTCAGCTAGAATGGGGAGAGCATCTGCTCTCATGGGGGTACAGCTCAGTGGTAGAGTGTTTGACTGCAGATCAAGCGGTCCCTGCTTCAAATCCAAATGCTCTCTAATAAGCCTCTTATTTTTTTATTGTTATTTTTGAAAAAAGGGAAAACATTTTCATTTCCATTCTCCATTATGTTCAGGAGCTCCACTATACGGGGATGCTTGAAATGAATGTAACACTCAACATTTCACTGTCCAAATGCATAAAAACCTAGCAAACCTGTCCATCAGCTGAAATCAGTTCCTAGCCTCTAAGTGTCTAGTTTATGTTTTCATCAATTAAACAAAGGGATCATATGAATGTACATTTGCAGATCCCTCCTCTCCAGGGCTGTGCTGTGCAGAAGAACAAGAACCACATCCAGTTGGGGTTCAGGAGTCTGATGAGCAAAGGCTACTTGGTGCGGGCTAAAGTCACCAGCACTTTGGCTCCTTCCCATTCAACCAGCAGCTGGGCCCCCAGGACAAGGCATGAGAAGAAGACAGTGGCTGTGAGCAGGAAAATAGCCACCAAGAAGCTGGCTAAAGCTGTCAAGATCCCCAGGAAGGTCACCATGCCCATGTCTAGAATGTACTGACTGCAGCGGGGACCAAAAAGGCAGAGAAAAGCCCTCAAAAGTTCTAAGCTGCCAAGCCCCAGAAGGTGATCAAAATCCTACCTAAAATCAAGACAGGATAAGGCTAAGGTCATCTCCAAAGCCAGGGCTAAGAAGGTAACACTGAGAAAGAAGTGCAGAGATTTCCATTGGGATGACTCCTGCTCCCCTAATGGCTCTGTTATGAATCACCATGGACCACCCGGAGAGATCAAAGTCCTGCAGGACAAACAGCCCCATGGACAGTATAATGAAGTGGTGGCAGTGGAGGGAAGTGCTGTGTTTTGTGTAACACCTGCCAGGTGAGTGATGCACTGACAGGGCAGCTGCCCATGAGCTCATTCTCTTCGATCTGGTTCTGCTGTTATTTCAGAGTCAGCACGAGCGGGAGTGTGTCCCTGTCACTTCACCAGCTCTAGAACAGGCTCTGTCTGCAGCCCAGCTCTGATTAATCCCACTTGTTAATGTATTCCTACTGCGATACTTTCCCAGTTCTCTGCCTCATTCGAACATTCCGGTCAGAGACTGAGTATGGGGAGGGATGGGCTAATTTGTGTGACATTCGGTAAGTTGCCATCGTATGTGACTGAAACCTCTGCTGGAGGTGGGCAGGAGCCTGTTACACACATAAAATAGTTAAGTTTTACTAAACTACCTGCTACACATTCAAACCTTCCTGTACACACACAACAGAAATTGGGGCTCTGAGAAATGGCAACTTTCCTTTAACACAGATCTTTGTTTTCTGTACTTCCAGAGGCACTGAAATAGCAGCTGTTTAAAGGTAATGTGCTTCTATTTCATGATCAGCAGCAGAGCCTCTGTCAATTTACCACCCATAGAGCTGATTGTTTCTAACTGCAGGGTTAGCCAGACCATTCAGTAACATTATCGCTCTGTTCACAAAGCCTTTGGTTAGTGACGAATCATGAGACTTATCCCTTCCTGCTGTAATTCCATTGACTCCAGTGTCTCTTTCCCCATTTCTGGTTCCAAGAAAATAAACAAATTAAAACAACCTTCAGAACTAACATGCTGTGGGAAAGTGGAAATGTTGATAGCTCAAATAATTCAGTTTCTTCTGTGTCTTGTGTGTGTCTATCTGCTTGAAGTAATTGGAAATACAGAATTCAAAAAGCAAAGCTCAGGGGCTATTGGGGATTTATTCTCTGAGCTTAGCCATGTGCTATAGCACAGGGAGCACTTTTGGAAGTCTCCCATCCCACAACAGGGGAAAGGAAAAGGATTCTTAGGTTCTAGCATGGATTGAAGGAGGATGGTGACGGGGAATAAGGGAATCCCTCTGACTTACCCTAACTACGTCTGTTGTTGCAACGGGTGAAATGACATTTCTCCCTACCCCTGCCCTGTTCCTGCTCTTTGTTATAGTTCAATATAATTTAAGTGCGGAAATTGATAATAAAAATATCTGCTCCCCAGCACAACCTGCAGCAACATCAGAGCAACTGGGAATGAAACAATTTGTTCCCCAACGGAGAACTCGATGACTAACAATTGCTGTGAAATGGGGGAACAGTATAACCGTGATGCTCAGGGTTTGTTTAGAAAAGGAAAAGTGATGGAGTTTAGGTCAGGTCAAGGGGAAAGCTAATGGCAACCACTGCACCTGGGTGGCATCTGCACTACAATTTTTCACATTAAGATCACTAACTTGAGCAGCCAACGCCATGTACAGTCCTAATGGATGTCAGGCACAGGTAGTTTTTGCCTCAGTGTAGCTTGTTGGGATCAAACCTCTCTCCCGCCACCTGGAGGGATGAATATTCCTGGCTGGAGGGACACACACTCCTGTGACTCAAAAGGAAAGGAGTTGATAGAAAAGATCACAGGACTGACCCCAAAGAAGGGTGAGCTGCAAAAGGCAGAAGCAGGGAACTGATCTGGTGGAGCTGACACACCACGGTGAAGATGGTACAAAAATCACTATGTGGGAATGAGCAAATGTGATTTTTTTTAAAAAAAATTTTTGGCCAACCCTAGTCAAGGGATTTATTACAGTTCTTGCTCATGGGGATTTTCTGATGTCTAAGTAGGCTTGAGCGCTGATTGTAGCTTTTCCCGCACTCAGAGCACGTGTAGGGCTTCTCCCCTGTGTGGTTTCTCTGATGTACGATAAGGTGAGAGCTTCGCCCGAAGCTTTTCCCGCACCTAGAGCATGTGTAGGGCGTCTCCCCTGTGTGGATTCTCTGATGTGCGATAAGGTTAGAGCTCCGCCCGAAGCTTTTCCCGCACTCAGAGCACGTGTAAGGCATCTCTCCCGTGTGGATTCTCTGATGTGTGAGAAGGTTTGAGCGCTGATTGAACCTTTTCCCACACTCAGAGCATGTGTAGGGCTTCTCCCCTGTGTGGATTCTCTGATGTGTGAGAAGGTCTGAGCACCGACTGAAGCTTTTCCCACACTCAGAGCATGTGTACGGCTTCTCTCCTGTGTGGATTCTACGATGTCTGATAAGGGCAGAGCTCTCACTAAAGCTTTTCCCACACTCAGAGCACGTGTAAGGCATCTCTCCCGTGTGGATTCTCTGATGTGTGAGAAGGTTTGAGCGCTGATTGAACCTTTTCCCACACTCAGAGCATGTGTAGGGCTTCTCCCCTGTGTGGATTCTCTGATGTGTGATAAGGTGTGAGCTCCGACTAAAGCTTTTCCCGCACTCAGAGCATGTGTGGGGCGCTTCTCCTGTGTGGATTCGCTGATGTGAGATGAGGGTTGAACTATCGATGAAGCATTTCCCACATTCAGAGCATTCATAAGGTTTCTCTCCTGTGTGGATTCTCTGATGTCTGATAAGGGCAGAGCTCCGATTGAAGCTTTTCCCACACTCATGGCATGTGTAGCGTGTCTCTTCCAAGTTGATACTGTCCCTTGTTATCAGGTCTGAGAGGCTACTAAAGTTTCCCTCTGGGCTCCCCTGAGTCTCACAGGCTTTTGTTTTTTCTGGGAGTGCATAACTCCCGGAAACATGCCCTTTGGATCTTCCTGATAAAGTTCCATGTGGTTCTCCTTGCTCAGCATCTTCCTGATGGGGTTTCTCCTCCTCATTCTGACTCACCACCCCTTCACCTGATGGGAGACAGAGAGAATCCAGACATAGATCACTACCTGCACCGGAAAGAAAGAAAATCACAGAGAGAGGAATGGAAAAAGGGATGAAGAATCCAAAATATGTGTGGGAGAAATCAAACCTATCAGGAGCTGATTTTCCCCAAAACCTTCCCCAGAGGAGAGAGGAAGGGATCAGTTTTGGTCTGCATCTCATGAGAACACTCAGGGGAAAGAGAGATCGGGGAGCGACCTGCTGCCAGTTGTCAGTCAGAATAGGAGGGAAGCCATGAGTGACATCTGCCATAATGATTCCACATCTGCAGGAGACAATCCTGAACTTGGGGAGCTCACAGGGTCTTTGTAGGGCATCCCAAATGTTTCCTGCATTCCCACACAGTTGTTGAGTTGGTTTAACCAAGTCCTCACCTGTGCAGGCAGCTCTTGGAAGCACTTCTTTCTCAGAGCCCTGGAGGTCTGGGACCCACGGCTCTTCCCCTCGTTCCAGCTGGGAGATCACATCAGGTTTGGAAACTGGAAACCCTACTGTAGGCAAAGAAAACAAGGGAGGTCAGTGGAATTTGTGGGATACTTGTCACAAAGAATAGTCCATGCTCATTTTTAAGCAGTAACATCCCAAGGCCAGCTTCCTTGGCTCAAAGTGGCAGGAGAGTTATTATGATTATAAATCATATTCATTACCTTAGTGCCTAAGGACCAACTAACAGTGGGTCCCCATTGTGCTAGGACAAGTACAAACACAGAATAGTAGATGGCCCATGCCCTGAAGAATTTACAGTCTAAATACACAAGACAGACACAGAATGGGGGGAGGGATAGACCCCACTGTTAGAATAGAGATATTCAGGCCTGCCTGTAAAGCCTATAGTTTAAGAACTTAGGGGTATTTTTATCACTTAGCTACTTACAGGAGTGTGAAAACAAAGAATCAAAATCACTGTCTGTATTTGTAAGGGCCTTCTCTTACTGTGACCATCTGAGGCCTTGTTCTTAGGCTAAGGCCTTTGGCTAAGCAGCAGGGGCAGCCATAAGCTGGGAAGCGAAGGGTCACATCCTCACATCCCAAACCAGTCACACTGAAATGAGGTGCTACTGGGCTGTTAGGAAGATGATCCTGTCCTGATAGCACCCATCACCACCAGATAAAGAAACAGATCTTAAGATGGTTAATGAAAACCTAGTCTGACAGCAGCCTGTCTGGCAAGAAATCACTTCTCAATGCTTGTGGTTGTGAAACCCTCATTTCTGTATTGTTCTATCTTTATGGCCACCACTTTTACAATGTTAATCAGTCTGATTCTCTAATTGTTTTTCTCTGCTGTACAATTAATTTTGCTAGTGTAAGTTAATTAGGGTAGTGGGATACAATTGGTTAGAGAATTATGTTTCAATGTGTTAGGATTGGTTAATTAAATTTCAGTACAATGATTGGTTAAGCAAAGACATAGCTGAGAATATTACTATATAAACTGAGTCAAACAGGAGGGGGAGCAGGGGACACAGGGTAAATGCTCTGCAGTGTCAGAGCTGGTAAGGGGGACACGGGGAAAATGCTCTGTGGTGTCAGAGCGGATAAGGGGGACACGCCGCCGAAGACCCCAGGCTCCCTGAATCCTCTGGGCGGCCCTGGGTGACAATCATTCCCTTGTCTCTGTCGGGTATTCCATTGATGTAGGTTACTCCCAGCCAGTCCTTAATGACCCATTCATATCACCCCATGACAGATACGTGACAAAACACCTCACGTCTCCTGCTCTTTAGAATCACAGCAATACCAATCACAGCAGGAAACTGAGGTGTGTATTGGCATCATACAAGTATCACCAAAAGTCCCACATCTGTCTCAGACAAACTGCTCACAGCCCCTGGAGAGAAAGCAAAGCACAGGAACTGGACGTTAGTCCAGTGAACACAGTGGAGGACAAGCTGCAATCCTCAAACCCTGGTCAAAAAGGAGAGGCATGTGGGTCCCTGCCCATAGAGAGGGGCTGGCTAGAGGCCTGATACCTGACGGGCCATTCCTTGAGCAGACCATGGAGGCAGGTGAAAGGCTTCGCTATCCCTGAACTGTGACACTGCAAAAGCACATTTTGGGGAATTAGGAAATCTAGTGACTCAGGGGTAATGGGAGGGAGAATTAAACTCCCCCAGTGGGAGGAGAAGGCTGGGGAATTACACACTAACATTCAGGAGCAACAGCCTCTAATTCTTCCGGAAAAGGAGAAGGTCAGAAACAAGAACTGGGCCACGCAGCCTCAGGAGGGACAGGCTCAGAGATCCAAGGAGCCGGGAGGGAGACAGCTTGTGGCTGCTGCAGATGGGGAGAGGGGGGACAAAACTCTCTGCAAACTCTCACTCTTCTTGACCCCGACCTGATTTTACGATCTATGACCCAGTCTCACGTCTTGTGGGCAATTTCATACTCGCTAGAGGTAAGATGTCATGATCAGAGAATTGCTTATTAGCTTGGACCATGCGTGGAGGGGCAAGGAGGTGAACATAGATAAATGGGTTATTAAGGGCAGGTCAACACTACAGCCGGGATTGACGCTCTGAGATCGATCCAGCCGTGGTCGATTTAGTGATTCGATTTAGTAAACGTAGCCTAAGCTTGCTACAGTTCTGGGTCTTATATTAAGCTGAGGCTTTGTGAGAGTGGTTATGCTGAAGTCTGGGATTTACCTGAGGTTTGGGTCGGGATTAGGGGTTAAAGGTCTGGGATCCCCCACAGCTCTAGATCCCCAAACCTCTCCTCCCTCCCACTGACCCACCCACCCCACTTCCTGGGTGCCCTTCCTCCACACTCCCCTCTCCTTCTTCCCATTCCTGGCAGCTGGCATCACCTCCCGGCGCCTTGGGAGCTTCTTGTGTTCCCTCCTCGTCTCTCACAACCTCCTCCCTCCCTGCTGCCTGCTAGTGTATGGGAGATAAGGAAAAAAAGGGGAACAAAGAAACTTGTCAAAACCTGGATGATGAATAAAGGTATAAAGTTATTACTGCTCAGCTTCTTTAGAGACCCCACAGCTTCTAATGACCCAGGGGACAGGACTCCTTACCCAGTGAGGTCACCGTCTCATAGTTCTCCTGCATGACATCCCTGTAGAGGGCTCTCTGAGTGGGGTCCAGCAGAGCCCCCTCTCCCCTGGTGAAATACACAGCCACCTCCTCGAAGGTCACCGGCCCCTGAAAGAGCAAGAGTCCAACACTCAGTACCTGCTGCCCCACTCACAGCCCCACTACTCACAGAACAGCAGCACCAGGGAAATGGAAGCTCTGGGAGGCACATGTTAACAGAGTCCCACCCCACCTTGCTTAGAGCAGCCAGATGGCATCAGAGGGTAGAAAGAGAGAACCTTTGTGTCTCCCAGCTAACAGACGGAGGCAGGGTCATCACATTTATCACGTACCTACTAGCCAGAGCTTAATATAAAAGATGGGGCTGGCTCTGGACCCTGCTGGTGGCTCCCTGGTAGGAATCCCAACACTCTCCAAATAAAATATATGGAAGAAAAGGGAACTCAATAGTAAAGAATCTAAGTTCAAAGGTCAGAATTGTAGAAAGTTGGCAAGGGAAGCTAACAGAAATCAATGATCAACCAATGAAAATAAGAAGGAAGTTTTTAAAAGTACAAAATATTTCTCTCCTGGATTTGCAGAAAAACAGATGATGTAACTCATATCATAAGATGTTGACGCTGACAGTCTTTCCATTCCAAAAGTAACTCACGAGGATGTTAAACAGCAGCTACTAAAGTTAGATGTGTTTAAATCAGTGGGTCCAGATAACTAGAGTTCTGAAAGACCTGCTGGAGGAGCATGGTGGACTGTTAATGTTGATTTTAATTAGGACTTGAAACACTTAGGAACTTCCAGAAGACTGGAATAAAGCTAATGCTGTGCCAATATTTAAAAAGTGTAAAAGAGATGACCAAGCTAATTACAAGTGTGTCAGTCTGAAATCGATACTGGGCAAGAGAATGGAGCAGCCAATACTGGATTTCATTAATAAAGAAAGGAGGGTAATATAATTAGTACCCATTAAAAAGGTTTAGACACAATAGATCCTATCAAACTAACTGGATATCTTTATTGGATGAGATCAAAAGTTTGGTTGCAGCTAACGGTACTGATGTAATATATGTAGGCATATGAGTTGGTTCAGCACAATATTTTGACTAGAAAGGTACAAAATACACACGGCATACATTAAATAGACTAAAAACTGGGATTTTAAATAGGGAACCACAGTCGAGTGGATTTCTTTCTAGCGGGTTCCCGCAAGGATTGGATCTTGGCCCTGTGCTATTTAACATTCTTATCAATGACCTGGAAGAGAATATAAAATCATCACCGATAACGTTTGCAGTTGCCACAAAGACTGGGGGTGGGGGGTACCTAATGAAGTGTCAGTAGGTTCAGGCTCCAGCACTGGGAGTCTGGGAAGTTTTCCCATCCTTGGCTGGGGGGTTATTTCCTGTTCCACAAAGACGGGAAGTTTCATTCCCAACTCCTGTGCCTTGAAATTAGGCCCTAGCTGACACTACAGCCCATATTCAGCATAGTGACAGGATTATAATATGATTAGGACATGAGGCATTTTGTACAAGATGAGTCATGTGCGGTGTCACTGGAAAAGTTATGATTTGCTGAATGATTATTCTACCTATGTGCATGGATCATGTTTGTATCTGAAGTTATGGATATTGACTCTGTATCTGTCTTTCAAATGTGCTTACTCTGGGAAACAGCCACAACGAGCCTTTCAGGTACAACAATGAAGAAGCCAGACAGTCCTGATGGCTCAGCAACAAAGACATGTGACCAGACCACATGACAATGAACTTCATTTTGGTACCTGTATTTTTCCACAAACTGGACTGGGAACTGAGTTTAGAAAAAAGGGTTCCCGCCATATGGAAAAGCTACATAAGGTGGGTGTGACATCATCTCTTGGCCTCATTCCCTGCACAAGAGAACTCCTGGAAGCACCTGAGGAACAAAGACTGAACTGGGGGAAGTGCTGGTCCCAGGGTAAAGGGATTTCTAGCTTGTGTATGGAAACTTGGGGGACTGCTTTTAACATCAGTCAGGGTAAGAAACTGCTAATTCAAATTCTATCCATCTAGTATGTTAGGCTTGGTTTGAGTTTTTGGTTATTTGCTAAGTAATCTGCTTTGATCTGTTTGCTATCACTTATCGCTGGGAAATTGGCTGTTGTCTTCTCTCTCTCCTTGAGTGGCTCAGGTAAAGCACTCAGGTAGCTTAGTTGGCTGCATGGCGCCACCTGCTGTCGTGTTGGGTGATAACAGGCCCTGGAGAGGCTGGCTGAATCTCCAGCAAAGCCGTGTGAGAAGGGCCAGCCCAGCTTGAGGGTTAGAGGGCACAGCGGTTCCCAGAAGCCCCCCAGACTGCACCCCGGGGTGACAACCCATCACACCCTAGAGTACACAAGTCTCAGCAGGTTTGTCACATCCTGTCCCCTCCCTTTCTCCACCCAAGATATTTCCTGCCTCCCACCACCTCTAGCAGCTCCCACCAGTGGTGAGCTCTAGCCGGGTCGCATGAACCGGTTGTTAAACTTAGAAGCCTTTTTAGAACTGGTTGTTCCAGGACAACCGGTTCTGAAAAAGCTTTTAAATTTAACAAAGGCTCGGGCAGCTGTCCACCCGGCCCCTGGCCCCAGCTAACCTCCCCCTCTCCTGTGAACGCTCCACCCTCCTTCTCCTCCCCCTCCCCTGCTTCCCACGAATCAAATATTTGCGGGAAGCCTGAAACAAGCATCAGGCAGGTAAGCCGGGCTGGGAGGGGGGGGAACCGCGTACACGGCCCAGTCCGGCTCCACCTGAGCGGCTCCCCTTGGCCCCGGCCGAGTGCCCCAGCCGGGTCCCGGCCAAGCACCCCTGGCTCGGGCTGGTCCCGGCCGAGCGGCTCCGATCCGGCCCAGCACGGGCCCTACAGCACCGGTCCCGGCCGAGTGGCTCCAGCCCGGATTGGAGAGTCGGATCCTGTGGCGCCAGTTGCGGTCCTGGCCCCAGGCAGTGTGGTAAGGGGGTAGGGAACAGGGAGGGGGTGTTCGGTGGGTTGTGGGGGGCTGAATAGGGGTCGGGGCGGTCAGAGGGCAGGGTACAAGGGGGTTGAATGGGGGTCCTGGGTGGCAGTCAGGAAGGAGCAGGGGTTGGATGAGGTGCTGGGGGGCAGTCAGGGACAGAGAGAAGGGGTGTTTGGATGGGGCAGAGGTTCCAGGGGGGCATCAAGAATGAGAGGAGGGGTTTGATGGGGTGGCAGGGGGCAGTCAGGGGACAGGGAAGGAGGGGATGGGTCAGGGGTCCCCGGGGGGGGGGTGTCAAGGAACACAGGGGGTTGGATGTGGCATGACTCCCCGGGAGGGGGGCATGACCCCTCGTGTGGTGAGGAGGAGGGAACCTGTTGTTAATATTTTGGCAGCTCATCACTGGCTCCCACCCTCCTACACATTTACTGCTTCTCTCCCTCCAAGCAGAACCCACCACCAGCTCCCTGAGAATCCCTTACCTGAGTCAGCTCCATTGCAGCCATTTTCTTCACCCTGGGAGGAGGGGATGATTTGGGGCGAAATGTGGATGTTATTCTGTAGCCTGCCAGGACGAGAAGGGCAATGTGAGAGAATTCAGACAGGGTTTCTGTCCTTTCCACATGTCGATTCCCCCCAGCATTGTTCCCTGCTAATGGACACTCTAGGTTCTGCCACAGTGTGAAGCACAGAGTGACCGTATCCCAGTACAGGCCTAGCCCCCTCCCACCAGGGTGTAACCCTCTGACACATGGTGAAACCCTCCCAGCAGCAGAGTCTCTCTCTTACACTTATCAAGTTTGCGGGCGATACCAAGCTGGGAGGAGTTGCAAGTGCTTTGGAGGATAGAATTAAAATTCAAAATGATCTGGACAAACTGGAGAAATGGTCTGAAGTAAATAGGATGAAATTCAATAAGGACAAATGCATAATACATCGCTTAGGAAGGATCAATCAGTTGCACACATACAAAATGGGAAATAACTGCCTAGGAAGGAGTGCTGTGGAAAGGGATCTGAGGGTCCTAGTGGACCACAAGCTAAATAGGAGTCAACAGTGTTGCAAAAAAGCAAGTATCATTTTGGGATGTATTAGCAGGAGTATTGTAAGTAAGACACGAGAAGAAATTCCTCCGCTCTACTCCGCACTGATTAGGTCTCAACTGGAGTAATGTGTCCAGTTCTGGGGGCCACATTTCAAGAAAGATGTGGACAAATTAGAGAAAGGCCAGAGAAGAGCAACAAAAATGATTAAAGAGCTAGAAAACATGACCTATGAGGGAAGATTGAAAAAAACTGGGGAAGACTCAGAGGGGACGATCACAGTTTTCAAGTACATAAAAGGTTGTTACAAAGATGCCGGAGAAAAATTGTTCTTCTTAACCTCTGAGGATAGGACAAGAAGCAACAGACTTAAATTACAGCAAGGGCGGTTTAGGATGGAGATTAGGAAAAAAAGCTTCCTAACTGTCAGAGTGGTTAAGCACTGGAATAAATTGTCTAGGAAGGTTGTGGAATCTCCATCACTGGGGATATTTAAGAGCAGGCTGGACAAACACCTGATTCTCCCTGTCACTGTTCCCAAGGCAGCTCTCTCAGGTTTACAAAGCGATTTGATGCTCCAGCCTTTATACAGTCTCTCCTGGCAGTGCCCCCTTCATGGGCTGGGCCTAGTTTTAGCCTTTGGGAAGCGTGACCCCGGGGGCTCTGAGACTGGGCCTTCTTGCCTCAGCACATCTTGTTCCTTTCTGTGGCACCCCCGTGAGTCCAAATGAGTAGATACTCCTCATACAGACTGCAAACATAAAAGCTGGCCACTGCCTCAGACCAATGGTCCATCTAGCTCAGCGGCCAATGCCAGGTGCTTCAGAGGGAATAAACAGAACAGGTAACCATCAAATGATCCACCCCATCACCCATTCCCAGCTTCTGGCAAACAGAAGCTAGAGACACCATCCCTGCCCAGCCTGCCTGTGACACTGGCAGATGAGGTGTTAGCTTTTGCAAAAGCCCCCATGTCTTCATTGAACAGGGACAAACGCATCGCTGGAATCAGTCTGACTCACTTGTGTTAGTATTAGGTATTAGGATTATAAGAATGCGCTCACACTTTATTGAATGCTTGTGAGTTGCTGCCTGGGTTAATATCTGACTAGTTGCATTGGGAGCCTCTGTGGCTCTGTAAATCACCAGACAGGAGAGAGACTTTACCTAGGTGAAGTGCTGACTGGCAACCGAATGCATTACACCCTGCCTGGCAGGAAAGGTTTATCAACACCAGAGAGACTATTATGGGATGCTAAAGATGACAAAAGACTGTTGTTGTGCTCTTGACTTCCCATTAGCTGACTTTGCAGCTCAGAGCACATGGCAGGAAAGGGATAAAAAACCCGATGCAGAAGGAACTGATGATCTGTATGCTGCTTGGACTCGGGGGGGGGGGGGGGGGCAAAGTTTCTAGACATAAGCACGAGATCCCCAGCTGCCTAGACTGGGTTAGTCCTAAAGAATATGCAGAGCTTGCTTATTATAGAAGCTTCTATTGCCTTTTGAAATTTAAGACTGTAACTCGTCTGCATCTATCGGATTACCTGCTTTAACTTCGTAAACAACTCTCCTTTTCTTTTAAATAAATCTTAATACAGGTTATGACAGGACTGGCTACAAGTGTTGTCTTTGTTGTGAGATCTAAGATTCAATTGACCTCAGTAAGTGACTGGTCCTTTGGCATGAGGTCAGGCTTGACAAAGCCCTGGCTGGGATGATTTAGTTGAGAATTGGCCCTGCTTTGAGCAGGGGGTTGGACTAGACACCTCCTGAGGTTCCTTCCAGCCCTGATATTCTATGATTCTATGACTGGCAGTAACCAGAACATGGCTGTGATTCGTGGGGTAAGGCAGTGGTTCTCAACTAGGGGTCCTGGGCCCCCTGGGGGCCACTAGCAGGTTTCAGGGCAGGGGCCAAGCAAGGGCAGCATTAGACTCACTGAGGCCAAGGGCAGAAAGCTCCAGTCCCAGTGCATGGGGCTGTAGTCCAGGGCCCTGAGCCCCCACCCAGGGCTGAAGCCAAAGCCTGAGCAATGTAGATTTGTGGGGCCCTGTGGCACGGTGCCCCGAGAGAGGAAGAAAGTGCCCTGAGGACGCAGCCAGAGGGCTGAGCCCTGACACACGACTGGCTCAGAAGGTCTCTGCAGTCAGGAAGGGCTCGCAGCGAGGGAAGCCTGGCAACTGATGGCTGGAGGGGTGAAGAGGTTTGGGGTACGGTGGGGGAAGAAGCGTCTGGGACTGGATAACCTGGGGCTGGGCACTCGCCATAGGGGACACTTGCTCCTCCTGTGCCCTTTCCACACCCTCTTGCGAGTCGAGAATGACCACCCTGTCCCCACCCCCAGCGGCAGCCGTGTCTCAGGACTCTCCCCAGTTGCACCCACTAACTCTCCTCCCATTTGGGGTATAGCTCGGGGCAACAAATTACCACCACGATGAACCCAGCTGGCTGCTGCCTGTTCAGGCACCAGAACAGGCAGCAGCCAGCTGGGTTCATCTTGTGGGTGAAAGGCAGAACTGTAGCACTTCTCAGGCAGAACGTATCTTCTTCAAGCCAAAAAAAGAAATTCTGCGCTGGACGTGAATTCTGTGCATACGCAGCGGTGCAGAATTCCCACCTGAGTAACTCACACCTGGCACAAACACAACCTGCTCACTCCCATCTCTTCTCCCTATGTGTCGAGTCCCAGAGCTGCTGCTGTCATTAATGCACACAGGCTTTCACTCCCGTTAGTGCTGGCAAGACCCAATCCAGTGACAGGACTGAACCCTTATTTTCCTATCACATGGGACAGTCTCAGCTGAGGGGGAGGTGAGATGGGGAGGGGGTACAGAGGGGAAAGTTGTTGGTCCCAGGATAGCAAAGAGGTATTTTTAATTGGTTCTAAAAACAATTACCTCCCCCACCTTGTCTCTCCAAGAGATCTGAAAGTGGCAGGAGGAGACAAACAGGAAGACAGAGCTCAGGACTCTAAACCAAACATTTCAAACCCCTGGAAGAAACTACATTTCCCTTCTGCCCCGGCGTATGTTTGTATCCTATATGAGGGACCACCCCATTTCCCTCACAGCAGCAATGGGAGACTGCAGCCAGCCCCAGATGGTCTTTCCCAATCCTGGGATGTTTGTTGTGTCAAAGATTGTGTGTGGTGGGTGCACGGGCTGGGGACACCCGGACTGATCTGCAGATTGGAAAGTCAGGGCAACTCTAGCACAGCTTGGGGGCTGTGGGCAGAGAGAGCAGTTCTGGAGCTGGGCCTCTGTCCTCTCCAGGTCCCATGGCAGATGGCTCTGGCAGCATCAAGTGGGTCCATCACTGCAGGGGAAGGTTGGGGTAATGTCTGAGATCAGGGTGAGAATTGGAGGGGGGTCTATGCCCAAGAATGGGGGATAGAATTCACCTCCACACCCCTCTGCAGAGCTCAGCAACTAGGGCTTTATCCAGTGAAATGAATTTTACTCTGGGTGACTTTGAGTCAGTCCCTGAAAGATCCTTGTGCCTTCAGTTCATAGAATCATAGAATCTCAGGGTTGGAAGGGACCTCAGGAGGGATCTAGTCCAAACCCCTGCTCAAAGCAGGACCAAACCCAACTAAATCATCCCAGCCAGGGCTTTGTCAAGCCTGACCTTAAAAACCTCTAAGGAAGGAGATTCCACCACCTCTCTAGGTAATCCATCTAGGTAATCTTCACCACCCTACTAGTGAAAAAGTTTTTCCTAATGTCCAACCTAAACCTCCCCCTCTGCAACTTGAGACCATTACTCCTTGTTCTGTCATCTTCAACCACTGAGAACAGTCTAGATTCATCCTCCTTGGAACCCCCTTTCAGGTAGTTGAAAGCAGCTATCAAATCCCCCCTCATTCTTCTCTTCTGCAGGCTAAACAATCTCAGTTCCCTCAGCCTCTCCTCAAAAGTCATGTGCTCCAGCCCCCTAATCATTTTTGTTGCCCTCCGCTGGACTCTCTCCAATTTATCCACATCCTTCTTGTAGTGTGGGGCCCAAAACTGGACACAGTACTCCAAATGAGGCCTCACCAGTGCTGAATAGAGGGGAATGATCACATCCCTCGATCTGCTGGAAATGCCCCTACTTATACAACCCAAAATGCTATTAGCCTTCTTGGCAACAAGGGCACACTGTTGACTCATATTCAGCTTTTCGTCCACCGTAACCCCTAGGTCCTTTTCTGCAGAACTGCTGCCCAGCCATTCGGTCCCTAGTCTATAGCAGTGCATGGGATTCTTCCGTCCTAAGTGCAGGACTCTGCACTTGTCCTTGTTGAACCTCATCATATTTCTTTTGGCCCAATCCTCTAATTTGTCTAGGTTCCACACTGGCCACAGCAGTCGACTAGTTCTCCCTCCCCAGACTGGCGAGGGCAGCCAGGGATAATTAGTGGGTTATGGGAATTAGAAGATGAAAATTCACTAAGAACAATGATATTTGTGTGTTTATTATTAAATCCCCAGACACCCACCAATCCCCGTCCTCCTTCTGATGAGCTATAAATATCTAAGGGACTCAGCTACGTATCCTGCAGTCAGTTCCTGCCCGTCCCCACTTTCTAAAGCAGCACTTTTAAGAACAGGGCAGGGAAACATGTAAATACTTTGAACCAAATTCCAGAAGCTGCTGAGCATGGAGAAGTTAAAATGAAACCAAGGTTCCATCTCTCCAAGGACCTGGCCCCTAGTGCAAAATAACAGACATTCCCCAAAAATCTGAAATGGTCACTTCATAGCTGATAAAATGTTATTAATCTGTTCACTTCTGGGAATTACCACTAAGAGAAACAACCCAGTGACGGTGATATCCTGAGGAAAAGATCTCATGTGTCTTTAGATCATATTGATTTGTAACCTGGAACGATATACACTAAAATGCCTAATTCGTAGCCCTACGGCAATTGCCTGGTGTCACTACAGGGCAGAATTAAGGTTGGTGCCTTAGTTGTGAATTTCCATCCCCTAGCATATTGCAATTGCTGGTAAGTGGGTTTGACAAAATTCATTGTGTCTATTTCTTTCTTTTAATTTCAATAGATAGCGATATTTATTTTTAAGCCCTTTTTTCAGTGTTTACAACTTCAATGTTCAGAGCTGTGGGAAGTTATGGGGGTCGTCAGACAATTATTTAATAACAGTAACTGTTGAGAGTCCAAAAGCCAAATCATATAACTGTTCAAAGAGAAATTGTCAATGTCACACCCAAAATATACAGTGTAAATATCCTTAAATCAAACTCCACTTTCTCCAGAAGCATTTCTGTATATTACCTATATCAATATTTTTTCATCTGTGTGTGTGTACAGTGAAATTAACATTTACTGCAATTTATTCATAAAAATCCAGTCCTTTCAAGCGTAATTTTAAGTAATGAAGTACTTGAAATCTTTCACTTCCTAGACTGGAATTTTTCACTTCAGGATAATTACACCCGCCCTGTGATGTATTTTACTCTCAGTACTGTAACCCCCTCGTGATGTAGCTCCTGTCTGGGAGCTCTGCTGAAGCCAGTAGCATTATGATTAGGTGACACACTGACATGAGCAGAGACATGGGGGAGGGTGGAGGATGAGGTAACATGGAGGCTACCAGAGTTGAACGTGGCCGTAAGAGCAAACGCTCTCTCAGCCTCTCCTCTCTCCCACCTCCCAGAGTCAGTAATTCTGAGAAATCGTTCCCTGAAATCTAAATAGCCCCAGTATGAGAGACAGTGATTAATGCAGGTACCTTAGGGGCTGCAGCGCCAACCCCCTGCCTGGATGAGGAGGGTGAAGAATTGCAGTAGAAATGGGTTAGGTTGGGAGAGGGCACAGCTGATGGGGGACTGGGAGCTGAGTTGACCAAGAGGCCAGAACTCATGGGGGAGTTGGGAGAAGAAGTCAACAGGACGGGGTAGAGGCACTTCAGTGTATTTTCCCCATTAACCATTCTGCCATGTATTTAATTTAGAAACTTTTCATTCCCATCTAAACACCTTGGAGCTAAGCTGGGTTGATGCATTTCCTCTTACAGTGGTACAGTTGTAATTAGGTGCTTAATCAGATGCTCATGCAGCACAAAGCAGTCAATAATGGGTGTGCTTCCATTCATTAACTTGACCGTGTGCTGTGCATCCCTTTGAAAAAAAGATGCTGTGAGGGAGTGTCAACATTTTAGGCATTAAGAAATGGTAAGTAGGTGTCAGTTCATTTCTCATGCGTTTCTCTCCTAATTTTAATGTCAGTTTTGAATCAGTATTAATACCATGTTGTTTTAACAGCAGTAGGGTCCATTTGTATAATTGTTTGCAAGATTTCATTGGATATTGTGACCCAGCCGTCTTCACCTTTTATTTTGAGATTCCTAAATACCCCCCAGCGCACCTCTCCTGACAGACTGCAGGCCCTGGCCGGTGACATGCTCCTTAGAGAGCAAACACCTGACGAGCCCTTTCGCCCTCAAACGCGCATTTGGCTCTTTGACGTTGCTTTATCCGCCCCACCAGAAAACGCTACAGGGAACCCGGTCATTACAGCCGACCGTCACTAGGTACCGTTCTACCAGCTCTGGGCCAACATTCAAATGGTTCTGTTTGTTTATCTTTCATTCAGCTTTGCAATTCTTAGGTCCCATTTAAAAACTGGAAGTGAAATAACCGAAGCAAGTTACGAAGAGAGCGGCCTCGGGCATAGGTGGGGGTAAAACAATAAATGGAAAGAACTGACTATGCAAAAAGGAACATCGCAAACTATCAGAGCCCCAGACCCCCGCCCAACTGAACCCACCCCAGCCAGGCATATCAAGCTGGGTCCCTGAAAAATCGCCCAGCCCGTCTGGCAGTGAACGCTGCGTGTTCCAGGCAGAGCTACGGTGTGTGCGTCTGCTCTGCTGACATGCTGCTTTGGTACGGAACGTGCCACGGCCACAGGGAGCAGAGACATGGACCCCTACAAAACACAATCCCACATACACCTCCAATGCCGCATCCTCTTACCTCCCCACTGTCTGCCATCCCCTCCCCCACCTCCACATGGCCATTCTCAGCCTACTGCTAACACTTCCTCCCAGCCTTCAGCACTATAAATAAATAAAACATGGTGTTACAAAAGGTAGATTGTGCCAGAGAAACCTGATCTGGACGTCAGTGAGGCTTTTGATACAGTTCCACATGGGAAACTATTCGTTAAATTGGAGATGATGGGGATTAATATGAGAACCCAAAGGTCAATAAATAATTGGTTAAAGGGGAGTCTACAAGGGTGAGTTGTCAGGCTGGAGGGAGTTACTAGTGCAGTTCCTCAGATCAGTCTTGGAACCAATCTTATTCAACACTTTTATCAGTGATCTTGGCACAAGAAGTGGGAGTGGGACACAGAGCCGGGAGGGATTGCAAATATGGAGGAGGACAGGAAAATCATACAAGAAAATCTGCATGTCCTTGAAAGCTGGAGTAATAGAAATGGGATGAAAATTAATAGTGCACAAATTCTAGTTGTTAGTCCCCAAGTGCATAATTTTGCAATACGCTGGGGATTTATCAACTGGAACTGACAGAGGAGGAGAAAGACCTGGCTGTATTGGTTGATTACAGGATAATTATGAGCTGTCAATGTGATGCGGGCGTGAAATAGGTTAATGCAGTCCTAGGATACATCAGGTGAGGTATTTCCAGCAGACACATGAAAGGGTTAGTACTGTTATACAAGGCACTGATGAGATCTCATCTGAAATACACCTCTACCTTCTGGCCTTAAAGTCTGTGAGTCTATAAGCTGTGCCTTGCATTGCACAGACACTGATGGAGATCAGGGCCCCATCGTGCAGCACATGGCAGAGACCCTGACTGAGATCAGCAGCCCCATTCTGCTGGGCACTGCACAGACAGAGAGGGACAGTCCTTGCCCCAAAGAGATCACAATCCAAGTAGACAATGGGGAGGAGGAAAACAGAGAGGGGCTGTGACTTCCCCCAGGTCACCAAGCAGGTCAGGGACAGAGCGAGGAACAGACCCCGGTAACGCCAGAGCCCCGTCACCCGCAGCTTGGAAAGGTCCCCAGACCCCACTGTATTAGGCTGCAGGAAGAGGTGGTTTGTCCATGGATGCACAGGCTGTCTTGGCAGGGCAGCTCAGCAGCAGTCCCTGCACACAGCTGGGTGTGTGGGTCATGGGTCAGGAGAAGTCAGTGTCCAGTGTCCTGTGGGGCTGTGCTCCTGGCTCATACCTCCAGCACTCACTGCTGCCCCTCCCTGACCAGCTGCACTGTTCAGCCAGCCCCAGGACTCTGTGAGGTCACTGCTCCCCCTCCCCTATCCCCTGCAAGCCTTCAAACAGGGACATGGTGCACCAGTGCCAATCAGAGTGCACTAGTGTAATTTCTGTCTGTACTAAGGGTTTGCACCAGTGCCTAAAACACCAGGGTGGCAGAGACCTTCAGAAACAGCAGTACGGTGGCACTAGAACCTATTTCTAGCTCGGTCACAGACAGCCTGGGTGACCTTGGACACGTCAATGTTTCTCCTCACAACTTCAGTCTCTTTACCCAGCTGCCCACTCACTGGGGTCTCCTCTCTCTCCAGAACTGCTCACCACTACAATCTGTGTGGGTGTCCCCAGAGCTAAGGCAGGTCAGCTCTGGAATAGTCTTACAAGGGGGGCTGGGGAGTCTCTGTCCCTGGAAGTTTTTAAGAACAGGCAGGACAGAGATAATCTACAGATACTTGGTCCTGCCTCGGCAGAGAGAGCTGGACTTGATGACATCTTGAGGTCCTATCTAGCCCTACATTTCATGGATGCCATGCAATATATACGTATAAAACAACATACAGAGAAAAAGCGCACGACAACATGATGTCAGGCCATTCAAAAAACAACAACAAAACAAAAAAATACATTGCACAGCATAAAATGACACAATACTAAGGAGAAGAAAGCAACACAATGCAAACTAACACACCTTAGGACAAAAGTACACAATGCAAAATAGCTCAACTCAAACCAACATAACACAGACACCAAACAAGCTAAGGCAAAACAACACATCATAAAACTATGCAACACAGCATGGTGCATCATAGTTCCAAAAGGCACCGTGCAAAACAGCTCAGCGTAGAACAGGGCACAGCACAAAAGAGAATTATTTCAGTGTAGGCCTGGAAGGGATCTTGAGAGGGCGTCTACTCCAGCCCCCTGTGCTGAGGCAGAACCAAGTATCCCTAGACATTCCCAGACTGGTGTATCTCTAACCTGGTCTTAAAAACCTCCAGTGAAGGAAATTCCACAGTCTCCCTTGGAAGCCAATGCAAGGCAAACACAGACCAAAACAACGCTGTACATCCACAAGCCCAGCTTGTGTGTAAGTGGAGAGGCAAGAATTCAAACAATCTGGGTTCAGTTCCCAGTTTTGTCCCAAATTCTCCATGCAAACTTGAGCAAATTACTTCAGCTCTCTGAGCTTCAGTTTCCCCATCTGTAAAATGGAGAGTCGCCTCCCACCATTGGCCTATTTAGCCTTTGAGCTTTTATTGTCAAGGTCTCTCTGTCCCTGTGGGCATGTCCACACTGCAGTCAGACACCGGCGGCTGGCCCATGCCCGCTGACTTGGGCTCACACGGCTCAGGCTGTGGGGCTGTTTAATTGTGGTGTCCATGTTCCGGCTGGGGCTGCAGCCCAAGGTCTGGCCCCCTCCCACCTCGCAGGGTCTTACAGCCTGGCTCCAGCCCGAGCCCAGACACCTACACTGCAATTAAACAGCCCCTTCGCCTGAGGGCTTGGCTACACTTACAAGTTGCAGCGCTGGTGGAGGCTTTCCAGCGCTGCAACAACACCCCGTCCACACTTGCAGGGCACAACCAGCGCTGCAACTCCCTGGTTGCAGCGCTGGCTGAAAACCCATCCCGGCAGGGGTATAAGGAGTGCAGCGCTGGTGATCCAGCGCTGCCCAGCAGGTGTGGACACTCACCAGCGCTTTACCTGTCCTCCAGGGAATAAGGAGGTATCCCAGAATTCCTGTTCAGCCACTCTGCACATCAGTTTGCACTCTACTGCTCTTGGCTCAGGTGACCCGCCCTGTAAATGCCCCGGGAAATTTAAAAATCTCCTTCCTGTTTGCTGCAGCCAGGTGTGGAGTGCAATCAGTTTTAATCAGTTACAGGTGACCATGCCTCCACGCGGCAAACGAGCCCCAGCATGGAGCACTGGTGAATTGCAGGACCTCATCAGTGTTTGGGGTGAGGCATCTGTTCAGGCACAGCTGCGCTCCGGCCGTAGGAATTACGATATCTTTGAGCAGATATCAAGGGCCATGCTGGATCGGGGCCATGATCGGGACGCAGTACAATGCAGGGTGAAAATTAAAGAGCTGCGGAGTGCCTATTACAAAGCCCGAGAGGGGAATCGACGATCCGGAGCTGCTCCCACGACCTGCCGTTTTTACAGGGAGATGGATGAGATACTTGGGGGTGACCCCACTGCCAATCCCAGGATAACGATGGACACTTCTGAGCAGGCTGGGGGACAGGAGGAGGAGGCGGAGGAGGCGGCGGAGGCGTGGGGGGGGGAGGAAACCGCGAGTGAAGCTCCTGGCATGGGGGAAGAAACCGCAGATTCCCTGGAGGCATGCAGCCAGGAGCTCTTCTCAAGCCAGGAGGAAAGCACCCAATCGCAGCAGCCAGCAGTTGCAGAAGGACAAGCAGAGGAGCGTGTTACCGGTAAGCGGCTTTTATTTTCTGGGTGAAATGTTTCTGGAGAGGAGGGGGGGTTATGGATGCATGCATGCCAGCCTCTAGATGTGGAATAGCCCGTTGATGTGGTCTATCACGTCGCGGTAATCTGCCTCAGTTATCTCAGCAAAAGCTTCATCCAGAGCGTGGGCAATATGCCTGCGCAGGTTTATAGGCAGAGCCACTGTGTCCCTTGTCCCAGTGACGGTGACGCGTCCGCGCCACTCTTCTGCCAGTGGTGGGGGGACCATTTCTGAACACAGGCAAGCCGCATAGGGTCCCGGGCGGAATCCACATTGCTCTAAAAGAGCCCCCCGCTGTTCCCTAGTGACTCGCAGTAGGGAAACATCTTCCAGGATTAAGTCCTGTGAAAAATGTTGGGAGACTCTTTAGTGAAGAGATAGGGAGATAAGATCACCCCTGCATCTGCATTTCACTCAACCCCTCTAGCACTCCAGATTACCCGAAGCAACCAGCTCCCCTCTTACACCCAAGCCCCACTTCTCCCCATATAAGCACTGCTCACTCACCATGTCGTGGCTTCTGTAGTGTTATGCGTGTGGGTAAAAGAATGCTTAAATAAGAACTCACTCCCTCAGTGTAACAATTCATGTCTGGAGATAGTGGATACAATGCTGCCCGTGTTAAATGTTGTCATTTCTGTTTCTACAGTGACCTTGACTACTGGACTGCCCAGATGTTCAACATCACAGAGGCTTCAAAATTTGAGAAAAAATCCCCGAAAGAGCAAAGAAGACATGCTGAAAACTGTTCTTAATCAGTCTGCTCGAGAGAGTAAGGACTTGAAGGATTGGCGAGAGAAAGAAAGCAGGACACGCAAGAGAAATGCAGTGGCCAAGAGGAAAACCACGGAGCGGCTGCTAAGCATCCTGGAGCGCCAAGCGGAGTCTATAGAGTCACTCGTTGCCATGCAAGCAGAGCACTACCGTGCTACTCCCCCACCCGCCCCGTCCTTTGTGCCTTGTGCCCCAATGTCAGCTCAAACCACCTTTCCCCAGCATCCAGGTTCTTACCACCACCAGCTGCCTCCAACACCTGTATGTTCCCCAACCAGCCCTGATACCTACCACCACCCTTACCCTCTGCATTCAACCCCCATCACCATGCAGTATATGAACCCTGAAGTGCAGGATTCATTAAACAGCAATCCAGACAGGGCATATGCAAACTTGTGACTGTACAGTTCACCAACCCACACCCCTGCCCTCTTGTGTTCATGAAATGTTGTGTGTCTGTCTGTCTGTCAAGGAAGTTTTTTTCTTTTCAATAAAACAATTCTTGGCTTTGAAAACAGTCTTTATTATAGCAGATAGTGAAAGATACCTTAGCCCAGTAAAGAAAGAGGCACTACAAATCATATTATTATTATGGATAATAGAATAACAGTGTAAGCAGTGCAATTCACTCCCATGCAAGGCAGCAAACATTATTGTTGGCTTTCAGCCTCAAATTCTTCCCTCAAGGCATCCCTAATCCTTGTAGCCCTGTGCTGGGCCTCTCTATTAGCCCTGCTCTCTGGCTGTGCATATTCAGCCTCCAGGACTTGAACCTCGGTGGTCCATGCCTCACTGAATGTTTCACCCTTCCCTTCACAAATATTATGGAGGGTACAGCAAGCGCATATAACCGCGGGGATGCTGCTTTCCCCCAAGTCTAGCTTCCCATACAAGCAACGCCAGCGGGCTTTTAAACGCCCAAAAGCACACTCCACAGTCATTCTGCACCGGCTCAGCCTGTAGTTGAACCGGTCCTTGCTCCTGTCAAGCTTCCCTGTATAGGGTTTCATGAGCCAAGGCAGTAACGGGTACGCGGGGTCTCCAAGGATCACAGTGGGCATTTCGACATCCCCTACTGTGATCTTCCTGTCTGGGAAAAAAGTCCCTGCCTGCATCTTCCTGAACAGGCCACTGTTCCGAAAGATGCGTGCATCATGCACCTTTCCAGGCCAGCCTGTGTAAATGTCAATGAAACGCCCGCGGTGATCCACAAGCGCCTGGAGAACCATAGAGAAATACCCCTTCCGATTAACGTACTCTGATGCCAGGTGGGGGGGGGCCAGAATAGGAATATGCGTCCCATCTATCGCCCCTCCACAGTTAGGGAAACCCATGTGTGCAAAGCCATCCACAATGTCCTGCACGCTCCCCAGAGTCACGGTCTTTCTTAGCAGGATGCGATTAATTGCCTTGCAAACTTGCATCAAAACGATTCCCACGGTCGACTTTCCCACACCAAACTGGTTCCCGACCGACCGGTAGCTGTCTGGAGTTGCCAGCTTCCAGATTGCAATAGCCACTCGCTTTTCCACCGTCAGGGCAGCTCTCAATCTTGTGTCCTTGCGCCGCAGAGTGGGGGCGAGCTCAGCACACAGTCCCATGAAAGTGGCTTTTCTCATACGAAAGTTCTGCAGCCACTGCTCGTCATCCCAGACTTCCATGACGATGTGATCCCACCACTCAGTGCTTGTTTCCCGAGCCCAAAAGCGGCGTTCAACGGTGCTGAGCATTTCCGTAAATGCCGCAAGCACTTTAGTGTCACACGCGGCAGGCAAATCCATATTGATATCATCGTCGGAATCCTCACTGTCACTTTGGAGCTGAAGGAATAGCTGGACTGCCAAACGTGTTGTGCTGGTGACACTCATCAGCAGAGTCCTCAGCAGATCGGGCTCCATTTGCCACAGAAATCGCGATTCACACAGAGAGTAACAGAAAGACACTCACAATGGCGCCAAACGCTGCTGGAAAGAGTGAATGCTGGGATGTGAAGCGATGCACCACGGGGCGCTGGCAAACAGGAAGCGGAATGACCCGCACACTTCCTTCCCCTTCCCACAATACTCAGCGCCAAAACGGCGCCAAAACGGGACGAGGTGCTCTGTGGGATAGCTGCCCACAATGCACCTCTCAATACAGCGCTGGAAAGTGCTGCAAGTGTGGCCACACTGCAGCGCTGGTAGCTGTCAGTGTGGCCACACTCCAGCGCTGGCCCTTCCACAGCTGCATGACCAGCGCTGTAACTCCCAGCGCTGCAACTTGTAAGTGTAGCCAAGCCCTGAGCCCTGTGAGCCTGAGTCACCTGGCCTGGGCCAGCTGGAGGTATTTAACAGCAGGGTAGAGATACCCTTGGTGTCTTTTCCACACCTGCCACAATGGGGACCCTGATCTTGGTCAGTGTCTGTGCAGAGGCCTGCACAACAGGAAGCCTGATCTCAGTTGAGGACTCTGGAACTCCGAGCATTACAGGATCCCTGATTTTGTTTAGGGCCCCTGCAGCAACTGGCAAAATGTGGGAGCAGGATCTCTGTCAGGGTCTGTGCAGTGCACAGTACAGTGGTGGGGTGTGATCTTTGTTAGGGTCAGTGCAATACCAGGCCCAACGGGGACACAGATCTCAGTCGAGGTCTCCCAAGTGCCCAGAACAATGGAGGCAGTGGTGCGCTGCCTGGCACCAGGGAAGCCGTGATTTCGGTCCAGGCCTCAGTTTTACCTGGCACAACAGCGGGATCTAATCTCACCTCAGGTCTCTTCAGCGCCTGGCAGAAAGGGGCCCAGATCTCAGTTGGGGTCTCTGCAGCACCTGGCAGAACAGGGCCACGCTCAGTACGATAAGAGCCCTGAGCTCTGTCACACACCTGGAGAGAAAAGCAGGAAGATTTTCGAGCATTCGATATCAGTATTTCAGAACTGAGGAGAAAATGGGGCGCAAACTAAATATTTGCCAATATAAGGGACAAGCGTAATGTGGGGAGATTTTATGTCACCATTCAACCACTCAAGAGGAAAGAGGGGAAATTTGAGGGGATTATACAGCGATATTAAATCAACAACAGAATGGGATGGATTCTTCTTGCCTCACATTCACATGGCCGGCAGGGATCCCTGGGTGATGTGGCTTTCACAAGGAAGAGGAGTGGGGCTGGAGTGAGGTCACTGTCTATGGGGAGGGGCTGGCAGTGGGGTCTGGGAATGTGACTAGTACAGGGGTCAGCAACCTTTCAGAAGTGCTGTGCCAAGTCTTCATTTATTCACTCTAATTTAAGGTTTTGCGTACCCGTAATACATTTTAATGTTTTTAGACAGTCTCTTTCTGTAAGTCTATAATATAGAACTAAATTACTGTTGCATGTAAAGTAAATGAGGTTTTTTAAATGTTTAAGAAACTTCATTTAAAATTAAATTAAAATGCAGAGCCTCCCTCGGACCGGTGGCAAGGACCCAGGCAGTGTGAGTGCCACTGAAAATCGGCCATAGGTCGCCTACCCCTGGACTAGCAGTTGGTGGGGGGTGGGGTGGCTGCTGGGTTGGGTAGGGTGGGGGAGGGGAAGTAGCTGGACTGGGAAACCTGGGGCTGGGCCGTCTCCATGGGGGACACTTGCTCCTCCCTTGCCAGGCCCCGTTGCCAGCAGAGAGTGGCCCCCCCAGCGCAGCCCAGAGGTGTCCCTGTCTCAGGGCCCCCCCAGCCTCTGCCCAGCTCAGGAATCACTCGGGGGAACCATTTCCCACCCGCACAAGGACAAATCCCTGCAGGTGGAAATGGGGAAAACCCCCAAACCTGAGACCTGAACTGGCCATTGGCGAAGGGGAAAGAAAATGGGGCACAATCGGGGGGGGGGGGAGAACAGGGAACTTCTCAGGGGTTGGGGGAGGGGGGGTCACCCTGGGCGCTGCTCGTGGCTCTCTAGGGAGAAAGGGGACAGGACGGGAGAGGAGGGGGGTCCCCACGGGAGGGGGCAGCGGTAAATCCGAGGGGATCTCAGCCCCCCCTTTCTCTCCCCGCTCCTCGGGGGTCACCTGCTCCCCCCCCCGCCATGTCCGGGCTGCACCATTTCCGGTCTCCCCCCCACCGCCCCACGCAGGGACCCCAGTGGGGCCGGGCCCCTCCCCCCGGCACCCCCCGCGGGGCCCCAGGGCAGAGCCTGGCCGGGCCCGGGGGGCGCTGGGCTCCTGCGGGGGCAGCAGCTCCGAGCCCCCCGCGGGCGCTGCCCCCCCCCAGGGAGCAGATCCCGGCGCTGCAAGATGCCGGGTCCCCCCCCCGGGCACTGGGGCAGAGTCACCGCCCGGCCCCGCCCCCGGGGCTCGCTCCGGGGCCTGGAGGCTGCAGCTCCGCAGCGGGGCGGGCGGAGCCCGGGGCGGCCCCAGCGGGGCAGGGCCTGGACTGGGCCCGGGGGGGGGTTAATGAAGGGCTCTCCCGCCGCGATCTGCGCATGCCCAGAGCTCCACCGGCACCAACCCTCCAACGGCCCGGGAGAGGCTCCAACGGCCCCGCGCGAGCCAGGCAGAGCCGCAGCGGCCCGCGCGCGTTTGCAATTCGGCTTAGTCTCGCCCCCCAACGTCACTTCCGGTCCAGGGAGAGTCAGGAACTACATCTCCCAGCCTGCCCCAGGGCGCTTCCGCCCTCTCCAGCCCAGGTAAGGGAGGTCCCCCGGGCCAGCCAGACCCTCCCCCACCGCTCATCCTTTCCTCCGGCCCCGCCCCCTCTCCCAGCCGGTGCCTCTCAGACCCCCCCCCCCCGGCCTTTTCCTGGGGAGCGGCAGAGCTGGGGGCGGGGCTTGTGACCCCCAGGTAATAACCGCACCCCGCCCAACCCCCAGCCCTGACCCCGCACCCGGCAGGAGCGTGTCCGCCCCACGCGTGTCCCCGGCCCTGCCCGCCCCGCGCTGCCCCCGGCCCCACCGTGCTGCCCCGCGGGCTGCAGGAGCCCCCGTGCTGCGCTTCCGGCCCCAGCCGGCCCCGCTGCCACACAAGGGGCGGGGGGCGGCTCCTCCCCAGGCCTGGCCCCGCCCCCGGGTCCCACGCAGGGGGTGGGACACATGGGGACCCGCCTCAGCCCGGAGGGGGCAGGAGAGAGCCCGGGGCTCCCCAGGAGAAAAGCGGGGGCAGGGGCTAGTGTAGCAGCTCCCCCTCCCCGCCCCTGCATTGGGTGTCAGCTGGATCCCAGCTGCTGCAGCCCGCCCTGGCGAGCGCTGCAGCCCGGGGGGGGGCGGGGGGTTGCGGGGCACAGAGAGGGTCTGGAGCGGCTGGGAGCAGAGGTGGGGGGAGGATTGCAGGGCACAGGAAGGCATTAACCCCTCTGTGCCTGGCCGGGGGGGGGCTTCTCCGGCTGCAGTGGCGCCAGCTCAGGTAGGGGTTATTGAGGGGGTTGCTGGTGGGTTCCTGCTGGAGGGGGAGGGGCAGGAAATACTGAAGAGGTGGCAACTTCTGGGGAGTTAGGGCTGGAGGGGGGCAGGGAATACCCTGGGTGAGGAAGGGGAGGGGGACAGAGTGTGACAAACCTGCTGGGACTTGTTTAATGTGGGCCTAGATCCTCAGAACAAACGCTTGGGTGGTGGGGGAGAAAATTCCCTAATTTGTGAAACAGGAAATAGAGACACCAACCCTCTGGGCAGGGTGGGGAAAACTGACCAGACTTCCAGTGCTGAATCCAGGGGCTGGTGTGACATGGAAAGGGGGCACCCACAGGGAGGTGTAGGGAAGATGTCCCGGCCCCTCACATCCAGCTGCTGGCAGTGGGGAGGGTGTTGGGTTCCCCACCATGGGGTTGTATCAGCCTCTGGCTAGTAGGTGTGTGATGGATCTGCTGGGAGAGACAAGGGGTCCCTCTTTGTTCTCTCACCGTGATGCCCCCTAGCTGCTCTCAGGACTGGGGGCACAAATTTTCTAAACTGAACCAAAAGTTCCTGCAGTTTTCAAAAGAGGAGAAAAGCAAAATCTGTGATTTCACACTCACAGTGTCTGATAAGTGGACAGAAAGTTCTCACAGTGACAGGGCCGGTGACTGGGGAATGCCCGGCAGTGCTTGGAGCCAGGACCTTGGCACAAGTTGATCAGAGAGAAGGATCATGGTTAGTAGAAGTTCCCACAGCCAGGGGCCCAGCAGCTATTCCCTGGGACACAGCCCCCAGAGTCCCCAGCCAGGGACCCCAGATACCCCTCAAAGCCCCACCGGCCAGGGAAGCCCCACCAGACCATGACTGTCAGGTTGGGAATCCCAAAGGGTTCCCCCAACCAAGAGCCCCCAGCAGCCAGAGACTTGCTACAGAGAACTCAGTTCCTCACTGCCTGCCTAGGACCCGCCCCGCACACCACCACCAGCAGGACCTGCCCTGCCATTTGCCTGGGACCCCCTCCTCCACCCAGCGGGACCCCTTGATGCTTTTCAGTGGGACCCCTCACTCTGCTTCCCTGGCATCCCCTGACCTAGTGCCAGGGACCCCCTCCCCCAGCTCTGTGCACTGGGCAGGGCAGCGATCCCAGGAGTCTGCCGGGGAAGCCCAGACGGAGCCCCTGGCACAGCACCAGGCTCCCTCTAACCCCCTGTCCCGCCTCCCCAAGAGACGCCCACCCCGGCTGTTCTGCAGCCACCAGGCCCCCAGCGATACCCACCTCCAGGACCCAAAGCCTCAGGGCTGAGCACATCACACCCACCCCCTGAAACCCCAAATCTCCAGAACCCACCAACCTCACTAGGGTACCCCCTGCCCAGCCACCCAGAGGCCTCCCCCCACCACAATCCCCCTTCAGCTGCTATCTCCCCCCACAGCCCCTCCCCCACCCAGCAACACTGTTACCTCACAGTGCCTGAGAAGTGGATAGAAAGTGACCACCGCCCCCTGCTGGCCAGTCCCACAGGCAGAGGGAGACTTGGGGGAAGTCTCTTGAACTGGAGTATGGAAGGCCTGGAGGGACAAAATAGGTAAGAAATGTCCATGGCCTGTCACTAGGAAATAATGGCCACCATGGATCCACCCCAGAAGTGGCTGCATCTTAGCACAGGGGGAATCAACCTCTCACAGAGACCATTTGCTATGGGGTTTGGGATACTTCTGGACCCACACTGCACTCAGAGTGACCTCCTCATCCTGTGCCAGGTGGAGAAAAAAAAAAAAGGGTCCAGCCAACTCTCCCGTTACCAGCTGAGAACCACTGATCCCCAAACAGGGGGAGGCCTCTGGCTTTGATGGGTATTAAATATGTGGCTGGTCTGTTTCATCAGCAAACATTTTAACACAGATAAAGGGGGGAAGAAATGGCTCTCAAAGGAGAGGGGAAAGATCAACACTGGGAAATTTAACCCCCTGCAACCTCCAGGATGGACAGTGATTCAGAGCAACAGGTTTCCTCCAAGAAAGGAGAAGTTGCTGGGATTGAGAGACACGGGGAACAGCCCCAAACATGAAAGGAATTTTAATTGACATTTGATAATTACATAGAAATGAAAGAAAGGGGGGAAATCTGAAAGATTTTGGCTCTATTTTTGCAAATAATAGAGAGGAAAGTGGAAAATCAAAGGGATTTTATATCAGTTTATATCTGATATGCAGTAAAATGTCAGCGTTTCACATCAGTATTTGTTAAATGAATAGAGAGGAAATAGATATAAAATGTTTGCAAATGTTGCCCATGTTCAAGAAGCTGAGAAAAGGGGTAAATCTGAGATTTTTTTTATTTTATAATTAGAGAGACGGGAAAATCTCAGGGCAAATGTTTAGGGTATTTTATATCAACCCTTGAGATGTGCAGAGAAAACGTGTCACGACCTGCAACCGAAGGTGGAAAATCAGACTCCTGGAGAGACCAGGGGGAAATGGGGGAGGCGGGAGAGCGGCTCATTGGGGGGGAAAGGGGCGAATCTCCCCGGATTTTACAGCCCGGGTGAGACACTGAGCGAGAAAAGGGGCAGAACTGGAGAGAATTTGTATCGGGGGCGAGAGGCAAGTGGCACCAACAGGGACAGGAGCCAATTAACCCCCCTCCCCCCTTCGCCCCCCCCGCGTCCCACTGACCTTCCCCCCCCCAGCTCCAGCTTCTCCCCCCCCGACACCCCCCTCCCCCCAGGGCCCCCCCCGCCGGGCCCCCCCATCCCAGCGGGGGGGGGGCGGATGCTGCTGCGGCTCCGCTGGGGCCGAGGCGGCTCCGAGGCTTCTCCCGGGTTCCCCGGGGCAGAGTCACGTGCCCGCCCCCCGGGGTCTCTCACTCACTGGAGCTGGGGCGGGCAGAGAGGCTCCAACGGCCCCGCGCGAGCCAGGCAGAGCCGCAGGAGCCCGCGCGCGTTTGCAACTCGGCTTGTTCTCTCCCCCCAACGTCACTTCCGTTCCAGGGAGAGTCAGGAACTACATCTCCCAGCCTGCCCCGGGGCCGCTTCCGCCCTCTCCAGCCCAGGTAACGGAAGGTTTCAGCAGGTAAAATCGCGCATGCTCCGTGCGAGCCCCGCGCGGGGCGGGAGAACAAAGCTGCTGCTGCCGCCTCCGCGTGAGCCGGGCCCGGGCTGAGCCGCTGCTGCTCCCCGGGGGTAGGCGGGTCTGTGCGGGGGGGGCCCGGCCGGGGCGGGGGGGGGTTTCCTCCAGCTGGGCCCCGCCCCCCGGGCAGCCCCGAGCTCTGCCAGCCCCGCCCGGAGCCCCCAGGGAGTGAGAGACCCCGGGGCGGGGGTGCTGGGGGGGCGGGCACGTGACTCTGCCCCGGGGAACCCGGGAGAAGCCTCGGAGCCGCCTCGGCCCCAGCGGAGCCGCAGCAGGATCCGCCCCCCCCCCCCGCTGGGATGGGGGGGCCGGGGCCCGGCGGGGAGGACCTGGGGGGGAGGGGGGTGTCGGGGGGGAAGGTCAGTGGGACGCGGGGGGGGGTTGAACTGTCTCTGTGCAGCCAGGAAATTTCTGGGGGGGAAGTGGTGGGCGGGGGTAGGGGGGAGGGGGGTTAATTGGATCCTGTCCCTGTTGGTGCCACTTGCCTCTCGCCCCCGATACAAATTCTCTCCAGTTCTGCCCCTTTTCTCGCTCAGTGTCTCACCCGGGCTGTAAAATCCGGGGAGATTCGCCCCTTTCCCCCCCAATGAGCCGCTCTCCCGCCTCCCCCATTTCCCCCTGGTCTCTCCAGGAGTCTGATTTTCCACCTCCAGTTGCATAGTTTGTGACACGTTTTCTCTGCAAATCTCAAAGGTTGATATAAAATACCCTAAACATTTGCTCCACTTCTCTCTAGTTTGTTTCTAATTGAATATGCCCTGAGATTTCCCCCCCCCTCTCTAATTAGAAAATACCAAGAAAATCTCAGATTTACCCCTTTTCTCAGCTTCTTGACCATAGATATAAAATGTTTGCAAATGTTGCCCATTTCCTCTCTATTCATTTAACAAATACTGATGTGAAACGCTGACATTTTACTGCACAACAGATATAAACTGATATAAAATCCCTTTGATTTTCCACTTTCCTCTATTATTTGCAAAAATAGAGCCAATTTCTCTTTCAGTTCTACGTTATTATCAAATATCAATTAAAAATCCTTTCGTGTTTGGGGCTGTTTCCCATGTTTCTCAATCCCAGCAACTTCTCCTTTCTTGGAGGAAACCTGTTGCCCTGAATCACTGTCCATCCTGGAGGTTGCAGGGGGTTAAATTTCCCAGCCTTGATCTTTCCCCTCTCCTTTGAGAACCATTTCTTTCCCCCTTTATCTGTGTTAAAATGTTTGCCGAAGAAAGAGACCAGCCACATCATTAATACACATCAAAGCTCAAGGCCTCCCCATGTTCGGGGATCAGTGGTCCCCAGCTGGTAACGGGAGAGTTGGCTGGACCCTTTTTTTTTTTTTTCCTCCAGCTGGCACAGGATGAGGAGGTCACTCTGAGGGTATGGCTACACTTACGGTTTGCAGCGCTGGTCGTCCAGCTGTGCAGGGGCAGCGCTGGTGTGTGGCCACATTTGCAGTATTTGCAGCGCTGTTGGGAGTGATGCATTATGGGCAGCTATCCCAGCATTCAAGTGGCCACAAGGTGCTTTTCAAAAGGGGGGTGGAGTGGGTTCTAGTGTGACAGGGAGCAGGGGGAAAGAGAGAGGGGATTTTTGGAGCCAACGCTGTGTGTTAGCTTCCTGGATTGAAAAATCAGAACATGTTTCTGACCCCTTAGTCTTAACTCTTAATTGCAAACAGCCTGCCTCCAACACGGACTCCCCGCTGTGTACTGTGACAGGGAGCGGGGAAGAGAGAGATTGGAAAAATCACAAAATGTTTGCGAACCCTGCATCCAACGCTGTTTCCCCTGCCTCTCATTTGATCGTTCACAGCCAGGTACAGATAGCTCCTGTTTGCTGTGATCAGTGTTTGTTTTTTTAGATAAGCAGTTCAACGGAGCTCCTCCGTTCTGTTTCATTCACTCTCCCTCCCTGCAATCTCATTTGATTGTTTACAGCCAGGTACAGATGATCACAGCAAACAGGAGCTCTGTTTGTTTTTTAGATAAGCGGCAACGGCAACGGAGCTCCGATCGGAGCTCGTTCACAACAAAACAAAGAGAGGCTGCATAACAAAACAAAGAGTAATTTATAAAAGCATTCTGGGATACACCTTATACCCTGGAGGCCAATCACAGCGCTGGTGTGTGGCCACACTTGATGACCAGCGCTGCAGCACCAGCGCTGGAATCCTTATTCCCCATGCCGAGTGAGGTGTACGGCCAGCGCCGCAGCCAGGGAGTTGCAGCGCTGGAAGTGCCCTGCAGGTGTGGCCACTTACTAATTGCAGCGCTGGTGGAGGCTTTCCAGCGCTGCAAATCGCCAGTGTAGCCATACCCTGAGTGCAGTGTGGGTCCAGAAGTATCCCAAACCCCATGACAAATGGTCTCTGTGAGAGGTTGATTCCCCCTGTGCTAAGATGCAGCCACTTCTGGGGTGGATCCATGGTGGCCATTATTTGCTAGTGACAGGCATGAACATTTCTTACCTATTTTGTCCCTCCAGGCCTTCCATACTCCTGTTCAAGAGACATCCCCCGGGGCTCCCTCTGCCTGTGTGACTGGCCAGCAGGGGGCGGTGGTCACTTTCTATCCACTTCTCAGGCGCTGTGAGGTAACACTGTTGCACTGGGGGAAGGGGTGTCTGTGTGGGGAGATTTCAGCTGGAGCTGAAGGGGTGTTGTGGTAGTGGGAGTTGTTTAGGTGACTGCGCAGGTGGGACCCTAATCAAATTGGTGGGTTCTGGAGGTTTGGGGGGGTTGGTTCTGATGTGCCCAGCCCTGAGGCTTTGGGTCCTGGAGGTGGGTGTCGCTGTTGGCTGCAGAACAGTGGGGTTGGGCATCTCTTGAGGGTGGGGCAGGGGGTTAGAGGGAGCCTGGTTCTGTGCCAGGGGCTCTGTCTGGGCTTCCCCCGCAGACTCCTGGGATCGCTGCCGTGCCCAGTGCACGGGCGGGGGGGGGGGGAGGGAGCGGAGCTCTGGCACTAGCTCAGGGGATGCCAGGCAAGCAAAGTGAAGGGTCCCACTGAAAAGCATCAGGGCAGAGGAGGGGGTCCCAGACAAACGACATGGCAGATCCTGCTGGAAATCAGGGGGGTGTCCTAGGCAGGCAGTGAGGGACTGAGTTCCTGGTGGGGTGTCCCTGGCTGCTGGGGGCACTTGGTGGGGGGAACCCTTTGGGATTCCCAACCTGGCAATCATGGTCTGGTGGGGCTTCCCTGGCCAGTGGGGCTTTGAGGGGTATCTGGGGTCCCTGGCCGGGGATTCTGGGAGCTGTGTCCCAGGGAATATCTGGTGGGACCCTGGCTAGGGGGTGTCTGTTGCCCCTGGCTGTGGGGTCTGGGCTCTGGGTACTGGGGAGTGTCTGGGGGCTGCTACTAACCATGATCCTTCTCTCTGATCAACTTGTGCCAGAGTCCTGGCTCCAAGCACTGCTGGGCATTCCCCAGTCACCGGCCCTGTCACTGTGATAACTTTCTATCCACTTATCAAACACTGTTAGTGTGAAATCACAGATTTTGCTTTTCTCCTCTTTTGAAAACTGCAGGAACTTTCAGTTCCATTTGGAAAATTGTGCCCCCCAGTCCTTGTCCTAGATCTGGGGTATGAGGGAGGTGGGAAGGGGGTCAGCACTGCCGCACAATGGTCTCTTCCACAGCATTCTGGACTCATTCTTTCTGAACTCTGGTTTCATTGAGACCATTGTTAATCCAGAGTCACTGTATGGAAAGACAAGGAGTGACTCCAGATGGACAGTGGGGCAAATGAGATCAGCAATTCTCCCTCTGAGGAGGGGCTCTCATTAGCTGCTCTCCCCAGAGAGCTAAAGGAGGGAAGCTGCTCAAACGCTCTGTCCCTCTCTGCTCAGGACATTGGGGTTCAGCTTCCTGGGTCAGATGCTGCAGCCTCTCATTGTGAACCCCGCAGCGGGGTTCTGTGCTGGGATGTGACCTTAATTAAAGCTGCTTCTCTGCCTGGCTCAGGGGATGACTTTCTCCAGCTGGTCCTAGCCCCCTAGGGCAGCCCTGGGCCCTGTTAATACTAAATTCTGAGCCAGAGTCTCCAGGTAACTGAAAGAAACAAAGGGAAAATGCTGGGGTCTGGCCTTAAAATGACTCTACACAAACAGACCCCCCTCGTTTCTCATCCAATTAACAATTGCAGGAGCAAATCCAGCCATGGGGGAGCAAACTACCCAGGAATGGGACTTTCCTACCAGACGGGCAGGGAGAGGGGAAAAGGAGATAGAAGGAGAAAGAGAGACTGAAAGGGGCTGTGGGGGAGAAGAGTTTGGAGAGAGATTTCCAGATCTCTAATCTGCCCAGACAGATGTATTGCTGCACCCTGGGTAGAGTCACTTTCCTGTGGAAAAGATGAGAATCAGACAGAGGAAAATCCAGTTCCTGACTCCATATCCCTCCTGCTGGGGTGTGGCTGCCATGGGGTCAGTGTCTGAGGGGATCCCGCACAGTGAATCCTTTGGTTCTGCTTTTTTCTAGCCTTGTGTTCAGAGACTTTGTTACGGGGTGAGGGGAGGGAGAAGGGAGGTTAAAAATGTCACTGTGGGCTTAGCCTGGCAGGAGGGACCAGGTCTACACTGTACAAAGAGATCAAGCCTTTCTCAGCATGGCAGACTCTAGGGTGTCTGTCTGCAGGGAAAGGGCCTGGGGGAATCATGCTGTGAAATGTATTAAAGCCTGTTCTGAAACCTTCACAACTGCCCTTCTCGCCCTGCCAGGCTGCAGAATAACGTCCATGTTTCGCTCCAGTTCATCCCGTCCTCTCGTTGGACAGGGGAGAGAAATGGCTGCAGAGGAGCCAGTTCAGGTAGGTATTATCAGGGTGTTGCTGGTGGGTTCCTCCAGGGGGGGGAGAGGGACAGCAAATACGTGGGAGATGGGAAGGTTTGCACAGGCTGGTTTGGAGGTTTCAGGCTGGTTTGCAGGAAATGCACAGGGTGGAGAAAGGGAGGAGGACAGGGGTGTGCTAAACCTGCTGGGAGTTATTTAATATGTGGCCTAGATTCTAGGAACAGACCCAGGAGGTTCGGCGGTGGAAATGCTCTAGTTTGTGGAGCAGAAAATAACCCAGCTGCATGGGGCTGGGAAAACTGACCAGACTCATAGTGCTGGAGCCCGACCTGACTAACCAGCGGCTGCTGTGAGATATGAAGTGGGCACCCACCAGTGAGGCTTAGGGGAGCTTCCCCTCCCTTCACATCCAGCTCTTCAGAATGGGGAGGGTGTTGGGCTTCCTACCAGGGAGCTGTCCCTGGACCCTGCTAGGGGCTCCATCTCCTGAATCAGTCAGTGGCTAGTAGGTGTGTGATGGGTCTGCTAGGAGAGAGGAGGGGCTCTCGCTTCGTCCCCTCCCCCTGGTGTTTCCTGGATGCTCTGAGCAGGGTGGGGGTGGACTCTGACTGCAATCCACCCAGAGTTTCTGTTTGGCTCCTGTCCCCCATGTATAGGGGGGCTGTGAGTGGGGCAGCAGGTACTGAGTGTTGGACTCTCGCTCTTTTAGGGGCCGGTGACCTTCGAGGAGGTGGCTGTGTATTTCACCAGCGAAGAGTGGGCTCTGCTGGACCCTGCTCAGAGAGCCCTCTACAGGGATGTCATGCAGCAGAACTATGAGAATGTGACCTCGCTGGGTAAGGGTTATTCTCCCCTCTGTTCTTGGAAGGGGAAAAGAAGAGAGATGGTTCACGCCAGCCCCACAATGCCACCTCTACTCTGTCCTGTTGCAGCATCACCCCAATATGCCAGTGACACACACACACACTGCCACAGACCCTCCCGTGCTGCGAACGCTTTGGGAACAGAGCACAGGAGCAGTATCACACAGTGTCAAATATCTCCTGTTTGCTCAAGTAAAACAGGGTTAGGAAGCTTCCTACCCCTGACCTCTCAAACCCTGAGCTTTCTCCACCCAGACCACAATAATGCTTGGGGTGTAACGAGCAGGTTGCTGGAGTCAGAGCTGCTGATCCATGGTCACTTATCACACAGACACTCCGTGCGTCCTTGACTGCTGGCTGGGGGTATCCAGAGAAGGAAGCTCAGTGGCGGATTTAGCGTTAGTGGGGCCCTGTGCTTAGCTTCATTTTAGGGGTCCCTCCTTGGGACCCAGGCAAGAAAAAGAACATTCTCTCATTTCCCTCCCACCCCCATTTTTCATTCTTTTTTTCCTTCCTCCTCCTATAAGTAATAGGAAGTAAATGAAAATAAAGTGAGGTACCTTGATTGTTTTTGTCGTCTAACCGATTTTTCCACAGACCACTTGAAAATCGCTGAGAGTCTTGGTGCACCACTTAACGATCTTTCCATATATTGTTTGTGCCGTTAGCTACCTATTTTAAAGTGCTTTGGATAAGAGCCGTTTATTAAAAATTAAAAATGTTGGAGTGCAGGGTCTGGCCAGGAGTTAGGGTGTGGGAGGGGGCAGGGGGTTGGGGTGTGGAGCACTTACCTGGAGCAGCTCCTGTTTCATGCGAGCAATGCAGGTGGGGATGTGGCGGGGGGGCAGGAGTCAGGGTGGGCAGGAGGCTTCTGGGAAGGGGGCAGTAGTCAGGGCTGGGGGTATGTGATGGGCAGGGCGTGGTGGAGGGAAGGGATTATGGGTGGTTGCAGGAATCAGGGAGGGCAGGGAACTGGGGTGTGTTTGAGAGGGGTGAAGGAGTAAGGGCTGGGGGTGTGAGGGGGTGCCGGGGTCAGGGAGGGCAGGGTGTTCAGGGTGCAGGAGTCAGGGCTGGGGGTGCAGGGTCTGGGAGGGAGTTAGGGTGCAGGAGCAGCTGGAGATTGGGGTGCAGGGTCTGGCCAGATTTTAGGATGCAGGAGGGGGCTCAGGGTTGGGGTGTGAAGTGCTTACCTGAGGCAGCTCCCATTTGGTGCTCAGGGTGCAGGTGAGGATGGGGGGGGTGCAGGAGTCAGAGCATGGGGTGTGAGGGCTCTTTATGTGGGAGGGGATGCAGGGGTCAGGTCTGGGGGCTGGGAGGGTGGGCTGGGGTACTGGGGGTGCTCCCAGCCCCCTACCCTGAGTGGCTCAAGCAGGGGCTGGGGGCAGGGGGGTATGTGATAGGGGAGTGCTTTATAAAGCAGTGAGCAAGTGACCAGGGAGCTTTTCAAACAGGGCTGCTAACGGGGAGTTTCGTGAGGGAGTTTGGAAGGGGAGTGGGAAGGGGGTGAGGTACCTTTGCCATTCTTTAAAACACTTAAGCTATAATACAAACTTCTTGATTGAAACAAAACCCCTGTTGTTAACCTAGGTAGCTGTGAGAGAGAATGCAGGCAGAAGCCCAGCAGCAGAGTGGGGGCTATCCTGTTTATTGCTCTCAATGTAGCATGTATGATTACCTGCCCTGTGGGTGGGTGGCTTACGTGTGCATTCGGTGCAAGGAGCTCCTGGCCCGCAGAGACCGCGTGGAGGCTTTGGAGGCCAGGGTGGTGGAACTGGAGACGCTAAGGGAGGCAGAGAAGTATGTTGATGAGGCTTTCCGGGACACTTGTAGATTTCTCCCACCTCTGGTCAGACAGCCACTGCGCTGTTGAAGAGGATGAAAGGCCCAGGGAAGGAGAACTGTCAATGGGAGCAGAGGGAAACCTTCCCATAGTTGGGACCCTCCTTCCAGATGGTGTTGGGGTAACCTCTTGCACTGAGGTTACCTCTCCGGGGAGGGAACCCCAGGCATTAAGAAAAGGCAGCTGTTAGTAATGGGAGATTTGATCATTAGAAACAAGGATAGCTGGGTTTGTGATGACCGGGAGAACCCTATGGTGACTTGCCTCCCTGGTGCGAAGGTTGCTGATTTCTCGAGGCATCTAGATAGATTTATGTGTAGTGCTGGGGAGGAGCCGGTGGTCATGGTACATGTAGGCACCAATGACATAAGGAACGGTAGGTGAGACGTCCTGGAGGCCAAATTTAGTCTGCGAGGAAAGAGACTGAAATCCAGGACCTCTGTGGTGGCATTCTCAGAAATGCTTCCAGTTCCACGTACAGGGCCAGGTAGGCAGGCAGAGCTTCAGAGTCTCAATGGATGAGATGATGGTGTAGAGAGGAGGCGTTTAGATTGATTAGGAACTGGGGAAACTTTGGGGATGGAGGAGCCTATACAGGAAGGATGGGCTCCACCTAAACCAAAGTGGAACCAGACTGCTGGCACTTAACATTAAAAAGGTTGCAGAGCAGTTTTTAAACTAAGAGATGGGGGAAAGCCAATGGCTGCAGAGGAGCTCGTGGATCAGACAGAGACTTGTCTTAGAGGAGAGTCTAGTGATAGAGATTTTCTAGTTCTAGTCAGGAAGAGAGGCTGGAAGAGGATAAAGTAGGGGCCAGATCAGACGAGAAGCATTCACACACACAAGAATCTGACATCAGAAAAGGGCAGACAAATAAACAGTGACAAGTTTTTAAAGTGCTTGTACACAAATGCTAGAAGTCTAAATAATAAGATGGGTGAATTAGAGTGCCTCGTGTTAAAGGAGGATATTGACATAATAGGCATCACAGAAACCTGGTGGAGTGAGGACAATCAATGGGACACAATCATTCCAGGGTACAAACAGAGCAGGTCATACTCGGGGTGGGTGGGGAGGGGAGTGGCACTGTATGTTAAAGAAAATGTAAACTCAAATGAAGTAAAAATCTTAAATGAAACCACATGTTCCATATAGTATCTCTCTGGATAGTAATTCCATGCTCTCATAAGAATATAACAATAGGGATCTATTATCGACCACCTGTCAAAGTCAGTGCTAGTGAGGATGAAATGCGAAAGGAGATTGGAGAGGCTATCAAAATAAAGAACTCCATAATAATGGGAAGATTTCAATTATCCCCATATTGACTGGGTACATGTCACCTCAGGACAAAATGCAGAGACAAAATGTCTGGATACTTTAAATGACTGTTTCTTGGAGCGGCTGGTACAAGAACCCGCAATGGGAGAAGCAACTCTCAATTTAGTCCTGAGTGGAGCGCAGGATCTAGTCCAAGGGCTAACTATAACAGGACCGCTTGGAAATAGTGACCATAATATAACAACATTTAACATTACTGTGGTGGGAAGAACAGCTCAACACTGGCATTTAATTTCAGGAAGGGGAACTATGCAAAAATGAGGGGGTTAGTTAAACAGAAATTAAAAGGTACAATGACTAGAGTGAAATCCCTGCAAGCTGCATGGACACTTTTCAAAAACACAATATTAGAGGCCCAACTTAAATATATACCGCAAATTAAAAAACACAGCAAAAGAACTAAAAAAGAGTCACCGTGGCTTAACGACCATGTAAAAGAAGCAGTGAGAGATAAAAAGGCATCTTTTAAAAAGTGGAAGTCAAATCCTAGTGAGGTACATAGAAAGGAGCATAAACACTACCAAATTAAGTGTAAAAATGTAATAAGAAAAGCCAAAGAGGAGTTTGAAGAAGGGGCTAGCCAAAAACTCAAAATGTAATAACAAAATGTTTTTTAAGTACATCAAAAGCAGGAAGCCTGCTAAACAACCAGTGGGGCCACTGGAGGATTGAGATACAAAAGGAGCCCTTAAAGATGATAAAGTCATTGCAGAGAAACTAGATGGATTCTTTGCTTCAGTCTTCATGGCTGAGGATGTTGGTGAGATTCCCAAACCTTTTGTGGGTGACAAATCTGAGGAACTGCCACAGATTGAAGTGTCAATAGAGCAGGTTTTGGAACTACTTGATAAACTTAACTGTAACAAGTCACCGGAACCAGATGGTATTTACCAAGAGTTCTGAAGGAACTCAAATGTGAAATTGGGGAACTATTAGCTGTGGTTTGTAACCTGTCTTTAAATCGGCTTTTGTACCCAATGACTGGAAGATTGCTAATGTAACGCCAATATTTAAAAAGGGCTCTAGAGGCGATCCTGGCAGTTGCAGACTGGTAAGTCTAACGTCTGTACCAGGCAAATTAGTTGAAAGAATAGTAAAGGAATAAAATTGTCAGGCACATAGAAGAACAAAAATTGTTGAGCAAAAGTCAATACGGTTTCTGTAAAGGGAAATCATGTCTTACTGATCTATTAGAGTTCTTTGAAGGTGTCAACAAACATGTGGACAAGGGGGATCCAGTGGACATAGTGTACTTAGATTTCCAGAAAGCCTTTGACAAGGTCCCTCACCAAAGACTCTTACATAAATTATGTTATCATGGGATAAGAGGAAGATCTTTTCATGGATTGAGAACTGGTTAAAAGACAGGGAACAAAGGGTAGGAATAAATGGTAAATTTTCAGAATGGAGAGGAGTAACTAGTGGTGTTCCCCAAGGGCCAGTCCTAGGACCAATCCTATTCAACGTATTCATAAATGATCTGGAGAAAGGGGTAAACAGTGAGGTGGCAAAGTTTGCAGATGATACTTGTGACGATGCGGTTCTGGTGGGACCCAACTGAGAGTGACAAATCGCTTTAAACTGGGTAGTTACAGCCCAAGGCTTGGATTTTTCCATCTCTAAGGCAAGGCAAACCAGCCAGACAAAGAGGACTTTGGTTTCATCCCACTGGTTAACCACAAGTCACACAAGCAATTCCCTTAGACACTCCAGTCTTCTAGTATCACCACCAGTGCACTCATCCTGGGGATTAATTGTTATGAAAACCAACACCCCAATAAAAGAAAAAGGTTCTCTCGATCCCAAAGAATCAAGCCCCAGACCCAGGTCAATATACACATCAGATCTTACCCACAAATCACGCTGTTGCCAATCCTTTAGAATCTAAAATCTAAAGGTTTATTCATCAAAGGAAAAAGATAGAGATGAGAGCTAGAATTGCTTAAATGGAATCAATTACATGCAGTAATGGCAGAGTTCTTAGTTCAGGCTTGCAGCAGTGATGGAGTAAACTGCAGGTTCAAATCAAGTCTCTGGAGTACATCCTCCTCTGGGATGGGTCAGTCAGTCCTTTGTTCAGAGCTTCAGTTTGTAGCAAAGTTCCTCCAGAGGTAAGAAGCAGGATTGAAAACAAGATGGAGATGAGGCATCAACCTTTTATAGGCTTTTCCAGGTGTAAGAACATTTCTTTGTTCTTACTGTGGAAAATGACAGCAAAATGGAGTCTGGAGTCACATGGGCAAGTCCCTGCATACTTTGCTGAGTTACAAGGCGTATCTGCCTTCTCTCAATGGGTCAGTTGTGTAGCCGATGGTCCTTAATGGGCCATCAAGCATGCTAGGCAGAGCTAATGCCAACTTGTCTGGGATGTCTCCCAGAAGCACAGCATAAGTTTGAAATACAGACAGGATAGAGCCAATACTCATAACTTCAACTACAAAATGATACATACATATAGACACCATAATTATAACCAGCAACCCATAACCTGGTCTTGGACATCTTATATGACCCCCTTTACATAAAATTTGGTGCCACTACAGGACCTTGGTTGCAACCACGTTCTATATGGTCCCAGATTATATCAATAACGTCACAATACTAAACTGCTCAAGATAGTTAAGACCAAAGCAAACTGTGAAGAACTTCAAAAAGATCTCACAAAACTAAGTGACTGGGCAACAAAATGGCAAATGTGTATAAATGTCAAGTAATGCAGATTGGAAAAAATAACCCCAATTATACATACAATATGATGGGGGCAAAATTAGGCTAATCAGGAAAAAGATCTTTTTGTCATTGTGGATAGTTCTCTGAAGACATCCAGCAGTGTGCAGTGGAAGTCAAAAAAGCAAACAGGATGTTAGGAATTATTTAGAAAGGGATAGACAGTAATACAGAGAATATCTTATTGCCCTTGTATAAATCAATGGAAATAACTAATTTAGACCCCATCATTTTATATGTATATTTGGGATTATGTTTGCCAATGGGCTGCACTATGTGTTATCCTGACATCTAGTACTGCTGAGATCCTGCATTCAATAATAGCCCTGCCCTTCCTGTTCCCTTTCTCCACTGAGCCCCATGCTTATGTTTCCAGCTTCCCCAGGACTCTGTCTTTGTCTCTGGACCCATCTGTCAGCAAGAAGCAGTGCCAGGGAGACTTCGATTTCTGGGACGTGGATTTACTTTCTGTGTGTTTTAAGAGACTCTGAAATTGAGTGTCTGTGACATTAAGCACAGTACAATCTGGACTGTTAACAGCTGTGTCCCCTCAGTTCCCCAGGCTGGGGTGCCTTTTACACTGCTCTACTATGAGAGCAGCCACTCCTGGGCAGTTCACACGCAGTCTCCAGCATGTAACTCGCTCCCAGCTACACAGTATTGAGTGCTGCTAGACAGTGACTCACAAATTACAGTGCCCCACAGGAGAACCCCAGAAAATTCTCTGCTCCCAGACTTCTCCCAGAAATGTGCATTTTGCACTGTCCAGCACACTACTGAACAATGGGAGCTCATATGAAATCTGTTGTTTCATCAGTGGAAAATGACATGCACCAGCCTTGTTATTCCAAATGGAGTTTCCAGCACACTTTAATCTAAACACACTGGTTTGATAAAAAAAAGGAAACAAAATTATTAACTACTGAAAAAAAAGATTCTAAGTGACTACAAGTAATGAGGCATAAAAGTCAGAATTGTTTATGAAAGAAATGCAAAGATAAAACACAAACTAATGTTTAACTTAACAAGCTAAAAGGGATTTAAAACAAATGTTTCTCTCACCATCTGCTGAGACAGGCTGGTTTTCCTTTCAGCCAGGACTCCCCCTAACCTGCCCCTGCCGCCCACATTCAGTTCTTCAGGAGTTGTCATGAGCAGAGGGAAAGGGGGTGGGGGGGGAGAGAGTCTCATGCATTTTCCTCACCTCTTTTTATAATTCAGTCCTTTGTACTAGAAACCACTTCAGTTCTCAGCTGAGTCATTGTGACAGGCTGTCATAGATACGAGCTTCAAGTGTCCCTGTGACAGAATGTAAATGTCATCTTCACACCTTCCCCCAGGTGGAGAATGGCTATTAGACCAGCTGTTTGCCTTGCTGTCTCTGAGGAACTTAAGGTTAGGGTTGCAGCTTTTTCAGTAATATCATACCGTAAAATTTCATCACTTTCCATACAATGTTGCTACACATTGTAACAGGAGTATCAGAGGGGTAGCTGTGTTAGTCTGGATCTGTAAAAGCAGCAAAGAATCCTGTGGCACCTTATAGACTAACAGACAATTAGCAGCATGAGCTTTCGTGGGTGAATACCCACTTCTTCGGATGCAAGTAGTGGAAATTTCCAGGGGCAGGTATATATAAGCAAGCAAGAAGCAGGCTAGAGATAACGAGGTTAGTTCAATCAGGGAGGATGAGGCCCTGTTCTAGCAGTAGAGGTGTGAAAACCAAGGGAGGAGAAACTGGTTCTGTAGTTGGCAAGCCATTCACAGTCTTTGTTTAATCCTGAGCTGATGGTGTCAAATTTGCAGATTAACTGAAGCTCAGCAGTTTCTTTTTGAAGTCTGGTCCTAAAGATTTTTTGCTGGAGGATGGCCACCTTAAGATCTGCTATTGTGTGGCCAGGGAGGTTGAAGTGTTCTCCTACAGGTTTTTGAATATTGCCATTCCTAATATCTGATTTGTGTCCATTTATCCATACAAACGGACTTCACTAAAATAAGACAGGAGATCTACATTACTCACTTCACCTCTCTACAAAGGAAAAAGGACTGTAAGCTGTCTAAACTCCTACCTGCTACATGGGGCCACAACCGTGGTACCCCTAACCCACCCAGCAATATCGTCAATCTATCCAACCACACACTCAGCCCAGAAGAAAAGTCTGTCCTATCTCGGGGACTCTCTTTCTGCCCTGCCACCCCCACCAACATGATACAGTTCTGCGGCGATCTGGAAGCCTACTTTTGCCATCTCCGACTCAAAGAATACTTTCAGGACAACACTGAACAACGCACTGATACACAGTTACCCTCCCACCAACAGCACAAGGAGAAGAACTCCAAATGGACTCCTCCTGAGGGTCGAAATGACAGTCTGGACCTATACATTGAATGCTTCCGCCGACGTGCACAGGCAGAAATTGTGGAAAAACAACATCGCTTGCCTCATAACCTAAGTCGTGCAGAACGCAATGCCATCCACAGCCTCAGAAACCATCCTGACATAATCAAAGAGGCTGATAAAGGAGGTGCTGTAGTCATCATGAACAGGTCTGACTACCAAAAGGAGGCCGCCAGACAACTCTCCAATACCAAATTCTACAGGCCACTTCCCTCAGATCCCACTGAGGAATACACTAAGAAACTGCATCATCTACTCAGGACACTCCCTACGCTAACACCGGAACAAATCAACATACCCTTAGAGCCCCGACCAGGGTTATTCTATGTACTACCCAAGATCCACAAACCCGGAAATCCTGGATGCCCCATCATCTCGGGCATTGGTACTCTCACTGAAGGACTGTCTGGATATGCAGCAAAGAATCCTGTGGCACCTTATAGACTAACAGACGTTTTGCAGCATGAGCTTTCGTGGGTGAATACCCACTTCTTCGGATGCAAGCAGTGGAAATTTCCAGGGGCAGGTGTATATATAAGCAAGCAAGAAGCAAGCTAGAGATAACGAGGTTAGATCAATCAGGGAGGATGAGGCCCTGTTCCAGCAGCTGAGGTGTGAAAACCAAGGGAGGAGAAACTGGTTCTGTAATTGGCAAGCCATTCACAGTCTTTGTTTAGTCCTGAGCTGATGGTGTTAAATTTGCAGATGAACTGGAGCTCAGCAGTTTCTCTTTGAAGTCTGGTCCTAAAGTTTTTTTGCTGTAGGATGGCCACCTTAAAATCTGCTATTGTGTGGCCAGGGAGGTTGAAGTGTTCTCCTAGAGGTTTTTGTATATTGCCATTCCTAATGTCTGATTTGTGTCCATTTATCCTTTTCCTTAGAGACTGTCCAGTTTGGCCGATGTACATAGCAGAGGGGCATTGCTGGCATATGATGGCATATATTACATTGGTGGACGTGCAGGTGAATGAACCGGTGATGGTGTGGCTGATCTGGTTAGGTCCTGTGATGGTGTTGCTGGTATAGATATGTGGGCAGAGTTGGCATCGAGGTTTGTTGCATGGGTTGGTTCCTGAGCTAGAGTTACTATGGTGCGGTGTGCAGTTGCTGGTGAGAATATGCTTCAGGTTGGCAGGTTGTCTGTGGGCGAGGACTGGCCTGCCACCCAAGGCCTGTGAAAGTGTGGGATCATTGTACAGGATGGGTTGTAGATCCCTGATGATGCGTTGGAGGGGTTTGAGCTGGAGACTGTATGTGATGGCCAGTGGAGTCTTATTGGTTTCTTTCTTGGGTTTGTCTTGCAGTAGGAGGCTTCTGGGTACACGTCTGGCTCTGTTGATCTGTTTCCTTATTTCCTCGTGTGAGTACTGTAGTCTTGAGAATGCTTGGTGGAGATTTTCTAGGTGTTGGTCTCTGTCTGCGGGGTTAGAGCAGATCTGTCTGGATATGTGGACTCTCTACTCAGACCCTATGCCACCAGCACTCCCAGCTATCTCCGTGACACCACTGATTTCCTGAGGAAACTACAATGCATTGGTGACCTTCCAGAAAACACCATCCTAGCCACCATGGATGTAGAGGCTCTCTACACAAACATCCCACACAGATGGAATACAAGCTGTCAGGAACAGTATCCCTGATGATGCCACAGCACAACTGGTCGCTGAGCTCTGTGCCTTTATCCTCACACACAACTATTTCAAATTTGATGACAATATATATCTCCAGATCAGTGGCACCGCTATGGGCACCCGCATGGCCCCACAATATGCCAATATTTTTATGGCCGACCTGGAACAACGCTTCCTCAGCTCCCGTCCACTCATGCCCCTTCTCTACCTACGCTACATTGATGACATCTTCATCCTCTGGACCCATGGGAAGGAGACTCTGGAAAAATTCCACCAAGATTTCAACAGCTTCCACCCCACCATCAACCTCAGCCTGGACCAATCTACACGGGAGGTCCACTTTCTAGACACCACGGTGCAAATAAGTGATGGTCACATAAACACCACCTTATACCGAAAACCTACCGACCGCTATGCCTACCTTCATGCCTCCAGCTTCCATCCCAGGCACACCAAAAGATCCATTGTCTACAGCCAAGCACTGAGGTACAACCGCATCTGCTCTAATCCCTCAGACAGAGACCAACACCTACAAAATCTCCACCAAGCATTCTCAAAACTACAGTACCCGCATGAGGAAATAAGGAAACAGATCAACAGAGCCAGACGTGTACCCAGAAGCCTCCTACTGCAAGACAAACCCAAGAAAGAAACCAACAAGACTCCACTGGCCATCACATACAGTCTCCAGCTCAAACCCCTCCAACGCATCATCAGGGATCTACAACCCATCCTTTTCTTTTCTTTTATAATAAACCTTTAGTTTAGATGCTTTCTTGCTTATAAACCTTTAGTTTAGATGCCAATGATTGGCTGACCTGGTAATGTGGCTGACTCTGGGGTCAGAAGAACACTTTGTTTATGTGAGCAGAGTTTTTAAATAACCTCTCACTGTGCTAGACCTAGGTGCTGATTAGGAGCCAGAGAACTGCGATGAAATAAAGAGGGCCGTGTGATTTCTTTTTTCAGTTTCTCGATAACCAGTGTGGGGGATCAGAAGCACAGTTGGTGACTGGTCGGTGTGTTTAACTTCCGTGTTAACCACCAGTTTGGGGAGCCTCTGCTCTCCCTTTTTCAGCCTGCCCTGGTCTTGGCATTTTCAGTGAGGACTAGCCCAGGCACACCGGGTCACACCAAGTATTAAAGTTAAATTAAATAGAATGTTTTTTATGACAAAGTTTTATGAAATCAACGGAACCCCTTTGTTTTCTTTCATCTGAGCAGGGTTTCCATTTTCCAAACCTGATGTGATCTCCCAGCTAGAACAAGGGGAAGAGCCGTGGGTCTCAGACCTGCAGGGTTCAGAGGGAAAACAGACCCTGAGATCTCCCTGCAGAGGTGAGGAAACATTAAACCAACTCTGAGTGTGGAAGTGCCTGAAAGGAAACATCTGGGATGCCCTACCAAGCCCTTGAGAGGTCTCTCAGTTCATTATTGTTGCCAGCAGGGTCATATCCTCAGGGTAACTATAGCTCATGGCTTCCCGTAGATTCTAGCAGACACCAGGCAGGAGCTTCCTCCCTTCCCCCCGAGAATTTGGATGGGATTTGAAAGCCAAATTGATCCCCTCCTCTCTCCTGTTTTGGGGAAGAGAATGGGGGAGTTCAGTTTGTGATTTTTATTTGACCTCCCTCCAGCACTTAGGTTGTTTTGGCTTTTCACTCTTCATCCCTGTTTGATGTTTCTGTCTTTTTCACAGCAGGTGATGCAATGGCATGTGAGAAAGAGGAGCAGAATTCTCAGCAGAAAAATGTTCAGCAAGTGGATAAACACAGAGCATTATTGCAAAGATCAAAAAGCAATGTGTCCAGGAGTCATGAGGAGGAAAATCCTGTGAGATTCAGAACAGACCAGAAAGAGAACAAGGAAACCAGCCGGGGGTGAAAATGGGTAAAAGTATTTCCTCTCAGGGAACTCAGAAGGACCTCAAGGAAACCACAACAAAGCAGGAAATCATCATTGGAAAGAGAAAAAATATATGCACAGAGTGTGGAGAAAACTTATGTGACTACTCAGCCCTTCTTAATCATCAGAGAATCCCCACAGGCGACTGGCCCTATGAATGCTGTGAGTGTGGGAAAATTTTCACTTACAGATCAGGCCTTTCTAGACATCAGAGAATCCACACAGATGAGCGGCCCTATGAATGCCGTGAGTGTGGGAAAACCTTCAATCGCAGCTCAAACCTTATTACTCATCAGAGAATCCACACAGGGGACAGGCCCTATAAATGCAGTGAGTGTGGGAAAAGCTTCACTCTCAGATCA